>NW_009221359.1:0-34128 GCF_000690835.1 Fulmarus glacialis | reverse complement strand
GCTCTTGAATAGTAATTTCCATGACATAAATACTGTAGAGTCAACCATAGTTGATCTAAAAACCAGTATATTTTTCCATGTCAGGTCTAGCCTGATGAACCAGCAGGCAAATAACAGTGCCATCAGTGATAAACCATTACCAGTCTCTTTAAAATTTCAAAAAGAAACAAATCTCATTCTCAAACATGGTGGCAGTGAAACTCATACAGATACCCAGAACATATGCACAGGTTTTCCTTCTACTGTATGACAACTGCTTACTTTATCAATTAATCCGAGTACTTCTCCGTTCAGGAAGACTGCTCAGCTATTGCTAATAAAATACCAAATGTTAACATTGAATTTTGAAGGACTCTTATTTCTAGGCATTTTTCCAAGCTGTAAGGCTGAGGGTGCTAAACCTACTTGCTCTTCATACACTTATCCCAGGGTGTTGTCTGCTCTTTTAGCTGGAAGCAAACCTCTAGTAAATTCCTATTTATCTCCTTGCCAATCAAGAAGTGAATGACTGACAGTAACAGAGCCTTATCTAGGACTCCTGTCTGTGGTGCATTCTGCTAAATGATGTCATTGCTCTAGCAAAAGAAAATAAGCAGATTATTACAGTGACTAGAAGCAAACTAAACATTTGGATTTTTGCATGGACAGATTTACACACTGTCTGTCAGATAAAGCACAGTTTGCCTGCTGCTTACACAACAAGAATGTGCCTGACAGCTTCTTCCCAGCTTTAGTATCTGATTACATAAATAGGCCATTCCCCACCATTCCTAAAGACTGACAGTCTGTCTTAGTTTAAAGAGCAATTTCTGACTATCAGCCTTTCTGTCTTGCACACGAGGCTGATTATCATCAGGGCACTTCCTGGAGGTCCAATCAGTTGTTTTTCCTCTTGAACTCAGGATGTTACAAAACTTGTAGCCACAGGAATATTAAGAAAATGAAAAATTCCTCAGTAAAAATTTACCAGCAGTGACCCAAAACTTACATCCCCCATTGCAGTGAAAACTCTCACTTGACTTATTTGAGCATTCAGATAAAGATTTTAGGTGACTGCTATTTTCAAGGAACACAATGACCACATCTGGGGGGGGGGGGAATCTTAAAAAAACACAAAGAAGAAAAACAAAACAAACGGGGGGGGGGAGAACAAACACCCACCCACAAGTAACAGCTAACTATTCCCCCCGCCTCCCCAGTAAAAAGGCACCTTTTTCCATGAGTGGGTCTCAGGAATTGATACAGCAGCTCCGTTGTCCAAGTCTGCAGTTGCCCTCCCAAATTAAACTTGAAAACTGTCATATAAAGGATCTTCATAACCTTCTGTATGTTTTTGTATTAGCTGTGCAACTGTTAAGTCTTTTTTAATAATTCTGCTTTTCCAAATCATACCTCAATATGCTTTAAATTAGATGCATTGTACTGTTGCTAGTTGACTCAAATATTTTTAAGGTATGAGCATGTAAAAGACATGCCATTTTTCACAGCTAAAAGTATGCAGGTGTTAATGAACTTATTTAAAAAATGGTTCTGAGCACCAAAAAGGGTAAACACATAATAACTCTGCTGTTTACAATGGTAAACAATTGCAAGTCATAACCACAATATTGTTCCTAGTTATTTCAGCTATAACTTGCAAGGCTTCATAGCCAGACAAACCAGATGAAATATGTTGCTGCAGGTCTGCTCTGATGGATCCCTCTGAAATATCCACATTATTGCTTTTATTTTATTATGTACCGCACTTCATAACTGTACACAGCAGAGTACAATAAAAACTGCACTACACTCCTTTAAGTACTTATTAAATAGGTCAAAAAGTTACCATAACAAATAACTTGCGCTACTCCAGGTCCATTAATAACACATCTTGTTGGGACTCTAAAACAAACATGGGGGAAAAAAGAACAGTGGAGAAGTATCTATTATTTGGTGCTACTGCCTAACAGTTTGCATTTACAGAGCACAGTATTATTAGTCACGGCATTACTCAGTCGATTGCTGTTCTAAAATACTAGATTTGACACAAGATGGAAAATTGCGCTATACAGAGGTTTGGGGGAAGGGAAAGGGCAGGAGAGCATTTTGATCCTACATGCAAGTCCCTCTGATTTGGGAAGGTAAGACACGCCACAAAGCCTTCCTGCTGTTAGGAGCCGTGAGATCTAGGACTGTGAGTCACCCGCACAAAACGTTTTCCCCCTCACAGTAACATTCTTAAAATACTAATTCCTCCATCTAGGCAGAAAACTGGAAAGGAGAAAAATAGCAGACCCCGGCAGCAGACGAGGGTGCGAGAGAGCAGGAGATACGCAGGAGGCTGCCCCAAGGCGCGGGGGCTGCCGCAGGCAGACGCCGCAGAGGAGCTGGAGGAGATGGCGGCCAGGTGAACGAAGGGAATCGGGGGAGGCTAAAGGGAAACAAGATCCCCGAGGTACACGGAAACGCGGAGGGGACTGAAACAAAGGAAGGAAAGCGTTGTGAAGCGGAAGGCAAAGCGGTTTGGGGAGCCCTCATGGGGGAAGGCCGCCGTACTCCTGGCACGTGTCAGGCGCACGTTGACATCTGGAGCGCTGAAGCCAGCCAGGGAACAGGCGGGAGCGCTGCCGCGGTTAAGATGGGTGGATATGAAGGCAGGAACCCAAATTTTATCGGGAAGTCGGAGAGGCAAAGACAGATCCAGACAGTGCTGAAGAAATGGCAATAGGCAGATTTACAGACGGTTGAGAAGTGGGAGAAGGAGAGTTCATGGTCAGGGGAAGGTGTTAAGGTTATGGGCGGTAGAGACAAATGGACGAGGGGAGAGGAAAGATGGAGCTATGCTTGAAGATGCTATTGTTGCTCAAAGGGACCCATTCTGTCTTACATAAAATATAAAAGACTCTTGCAGAAGAAAAAATAGATAAACACACATAATGGTGCCACAAAACAGACACATTGACACAAACAGAATTTAAACCATGAAGTATATATAGCAAAGAATATGTTACACTTGGTCAAACTGATTTAACCGAAAGAAACTGAAGCCCTTGATAACCTCATCATTTTAGTCTTGTTAACTTAGGGAGTAAAGACTCACTGCTATATTATTTGAAAGTTTAATTTCAAAAAAAAGAAAAAAAAGAAAAGAAAAGAAAAGCTTGAAGTCTGTGGAACTGAAAAATGCTCCAGAATTTTTTTCCAGCAGCCGAGATGTATGTGGTGATTGCCACTGTTACTTTTCAGGAGCGCAAGTGATGCAGAATCTGGTACTTTTTTTTTCTGACTTCAAATACCTATCTGCCATTTAAATTGATGTGAAAACATACACAATAGGAAGGTTTTTGTTATTTTTTGTGGAGAGTCTAGTTTCTAAGAAGTTTTAGTTGCTAAAAAGTATCCTAATCATATATATCTGAAACTGATTACCAAGGGGGGAAAAAAAAAAAAAAAAAAAAAGAAAAAAAATCAGCAAAATGAAACAAATTACTCATAAATCACATTAATAAGTGGGGTTTTAACTATCTGTAGCATGTAGAATATTAACATCTGATGTGCCTATGAATAGTCATTCCTACTAGTATACATTAAATGTTGTAATTGGTTTAAATCAGCATGGGCCATCTGTCTTTAATACTCTTATTACAAGGCAGTAAGCAGAGAACTATTAGAGCTGCAGTATAAGCTGTAAGATCTTTACCCGTTCTTAAATCATTTAAAAATAATGAGAGCTTTAGCCTTTATCTAATTAACGAGTGCCTTCTTTGAATTAGAAAAACTGTATCATTTAGCCCACGGTTGTTTAGTAAATTGGCTTGGTGGCATGTAAGCTAATGCAGGGTAGCAGTTGCAGTGTCTTGTTCCTGGCTTCTTATTACTTGAATTATAATTCAATGATCACCTTAGATCATGGGCTATTCATAAATCAGAAGCCTGACATCAGATGAAAAATTGTATTAATATATGAAACTTATTATATAGTACAAACTGCTCTCTTGATAAATTACATTGTTCAGGCTTGACAATGATTGCATTTAAAACATTATTCCTGTTTGCTGTTTTACAGACTGAAACCTCTTCATGAAAAATTTACAATGCTCCTCTGTGTTTTGGAGTCAGAGGGCAATAGAAGCAAATGGCAGACATAACACCATACTTTAGATTTGCTGGCAGCAGCAGAGGACAGAAAACACTTTTAAGTGTAGCGAAAAAAACCCTCATCTGCATTCTTAGTATCTACATTTCCAGCCTTATGAAGATACTAATTGTCCTCTGCAGCAGAAGCACAGTAAATAATGAAATTTTAATTTCAGCTTTCTGGATTGCTTTCTTCTCCTATATAGGTGCATGTTTCACAGAAATTTATAGCTGTAGAAGAAAAAATAAAGGGGCAAACCCATGAAGTTTAATTTGAATTGAGGCTGAGCTCCTTAGATGATGCGTTATGACAAATGCTTTTTGCCAAGGCTGACTGGGTTACTCATGCTGTAGTTCCATATTATTTACATTAATTACATGAAGGCTGCTTTGTTAATGGTACATTCTGGTGTGGGTCGCAGCATGATATGCTAATGATCTAAGAAAAATCTGCATCTCCAATATTTATGATAATTTGGGAGAGGAAACAGGATTGCCTTTATTTCTCTTTCTTCAACAGAATAAAACAAGCCGTATAGAAACAATTGTATTCATGGGTTGCGGGGAAAAAAGTTCTAATCAAGCTGACATTTAGGTGTTATAAATGGAGGAGAGTAATTTATTGTTTGGGATCTTGTCAGACCCTCTGACAAAGTGATAATACTGCATTTCTCTGGATTTCTTACATTAAGAGGGCTGTATCAAACTGAATGAAAAGGAATTTTAAGATGAATTAAAACTCAAAATTTCTTCTTGCTTCTTCTTGTAACATTTTCTCATGTCAATAGCAAATATACAGCAATACATTTAATTCAGGCCATGTTCAAGTTTATGAAATGGAAGAATATTACTATAGCATTAGATATCACTTCAGGGGGAAAAAGGCTGCTACTGTCTTTCTGTTCATCTTGAGGTCTTATTAAGCCAAATAAAATCCAAGAGAAGATTATAATATAACATTGCATTTTTGCATCCAAATATTGCAAAAACAAATACTAAAAATGGCAAGGTTTTGGTTTTGGTTTTGTTTTTCCCCCCACATAGAAAACCAGAAAACAAAACCAGAAAAAAATCTCCCCAGAAAGTAAAAAAAAAAACCCCAACAATCTTATTCATCAAGGATGCCTACTGCTTCAGAGTACAAGCTCTAAACTGAGCCACAGAGACTTGTGGAACACTCCTATGCAACAGAAATTAAACAAAAGGCTTATTCCAAGAAGTTGCTTCCCTTTAAATAACTTGCTGCCTTTATGTTATTCCAGACAAATGAACTGGAGTGCTAGTTTGTCTTTCCTGAATATCAGGCATTATATGAGCATGAGCTATCTACATTTGCTCTGATATGAGACTTTCCCTCCCAATTATCTCTTTGCAACCTCAATGGGAGTATTGCTGCAAGAAGCAAGCTACCTTCGTTTTAAAGTGCTGACTTATCAATACTTCAAAAAAACCAGTAGGATTATTACCATCTCAATCAGTTATATGGCTGTGAATTTTACACTCAGAATATCAAGCACGGGTTTCTACTTGAGTTCAGCTTTATAGACAGCTACTTATCTCTAATTACAAACCAAGCTGATTTTAATAACAGCATTATTTGTCTGAAGTGAAGAACATAAATGCAGGCACATACGTTTGGCCTCCATTTGAGCACTAATTTATCTTCTTGTAGTTGAAATAAGAAAAAAAACAACAGGTAATATTAAATCTGATTGACTGTCATGTGCTGATTTTAATGTGCAGTAGGGGAACAATGCTGTAAGTGCTTAGCTACAAGCCACCATGTAGCTTTCCTTCGTGGGCTCCACTTCAAACCTCCTTACGTCCTGTGGCAATGCCATAAATTTCATAAGCTTTGGAAGGTGGGTGAACAATGTGCTAGGTAGCGTTGGAGTAGAGGATACACTTTGAGTTATATATTAAAGACTCCTGATATAAAATTTCTAACGAAACAAGCTCCATTCTCTGGGAAATTGAGCAATTCTGAATCCTTCATGTGTACCAACCAAATGTCCTTCTTGCCAGCTAAGAGCAGTGGCTGTGGGAGAAGTCGTTGAATGCTCTTTATCATGAAATCAGGTATCTGTTTTAGAATAACTTACTTTACAACTGCATGTGCACTAATGTGTTTACACTTGCCTTCTACCACAGTGACCTGAAATTTCCAAGGACCACAGCTGGATACAGAGTAAGAACTCTGCTGCATTCATCTTCCAGTCCTATTTCAATCTCTCTGTGCTATTCTTGTAGTAAAAAAGAAGCATGAAGCACAGCTTTTAATCACAAAATAATGAAGAGTACCCTCCATAAAGACAAATTCGTGTGTTACAGCATCACTACCAGCTCTACCATAAAGGCTGTTTCAAAGATTAGAGCACCTGATATGCTGTGCCTCTAACAACCTCCATCCATCTAATTCTTCTGCAAAGAGATGGCAGTTTCATATTTTGCCCTATTGGATTCCGGAAGCAAAGCTTACAAAAACAGCCCTTATATTTCTGTCACTTAGCTGCATCAGAGAGCACTGTTACACTCAGCATCTGACCTGAAATCAAGACGACCAGTTGCTTGAAGACAAAGCCAGCATACTGATTGTGTCTAGGAAGTTAAGGAATAAGCTAACCTACAACAGCACTGTTATTTATAAAAGATGCTTTCATTTTTCTAGGAATTCTTCCTCCAAAGTATTGACTACATCAGGCCCTGCATGACTTACAACATCTCTATGTTGACTTCTAAAGCTAACATGGCTACAGTTTAAATAAAGGTTTTATTGTTCCACTTTGAGAAACTTCAACGAAGATTGCTTTCTGTGGAATCACAGCTCAGATAAGAAAATAAAAATGCCAAAACCAGAATAAGTTTTCAACTGTACGCAATGCATAAGCCCAGGCGCTAAGCTGCATAAGACACAGCAACTATATGGTGATTTTCATTCTTTTACTAATAAAGTTCAAGTCCTTGTCTTGATATTCAAAAACCACCAATACATTACCCCTTTCCAATTTTTCATAACAGTGACCCACCATGACAATTATGTTTCACAAACACAAAATACAACTTTATGAAAAAAGGGCAGCACGACACTGAAGAAGACACATTGTATTTTGCAAAGAGCTGAACATGTTTCCACATGCAAATACTCTTTGTATTAGCTTTTTCCTCAAGCATTTCTTTGTATATAGATAGACAGGTTACAAAAAGGAAATCAGCGAATAGGCACCCAGAAAACTTTTTCCTTTTTCCCAAAATGGCAAAAATAAGCTACTTAAAGTATTCCAAGGAGAGGATATATTTTGTTTTTTCTATTTACAAATTTTGTATTTTCCTGCATATAAGTCATAACACACAGAACATGAACCCTCAGGTAACCAAAACTAAACTAGAGGCAGGAGGCTCTTGCAGGCAGGAGGTAAGCCATTAGAGACAAGAGGTGATTCTGGTAGAGAAGGCTTGCAAGGTCCTGTCACACTACGCACGCAGTACTGATGCTGAATTGTAGGTTTGGGTTTTGTATTCTATTTGTTTGGTTTTATTTCCCCCTCAGGTATAGGTTCTGTATGTGACAGGATAATATTGACAGGTGTTCAGATTGGTGAGAGAAAATAATCTGTGACTACCCAAAAAAATGAAGATAGAAAAACCACGTATCTTCATATTGGCCAAATACTGCCCACAATTTAGACCTAAAACTTCAGAAAATGTAAGAAATCTCTTCTCCAAATCACAGACATAGATCAAGTAATTAAAATAGCTAGCTAACTAGAATCAACCCATGAAGTCGCACTGTAACTTCTTTTTATCTTCCATGCATGTTAGATGTATGAATTCATAATGAAGTTACACTACATCTAGCTATAATATTTGAAATAGCAGCAGAAGGGTATACTATTATTGCTATATAAAGTTACATGAAAACATGTTAATCAAGATTTAAGAAGCTACATCAGAAAAAAAAATACTCTATTGAAAACGGTCTATAAGAAAGTCCTTAAGTAGACACATTTTTAGCCAAGCTGACCACAAAGTTTGAATACCTTGCTGGATACTATTTATTCTAAATATAACCAATAAGATATAATTTTACTTACAAACTAACCTGACTTAGAAAAAACCAAAAACAGATAGTGCAGTATCATCTAGCATCATCAAAAATAAGCACGCTGAATACAAAACAGGACTTTATTACGTAAGGCAGTATATTGAGCAGCCTGTGAGAAGAACTAATAGAACAAAAGTCAAATACCAGTTAAAATATTGGAAGACTGTAAGATCACAAGGCTGTGAAGCTTTTGAAGTTCAATGACTAACAGATGTACAAACTACTTTCATATACGTAGCAATCCCCACAATTTTATGACTCCAGTTTGAAAAAAAGAAAATATTGGTATGGACAAGATGCTGTTGTTTTGTATGATCACTAATAGTTGTTAAAGATACATGAAATAATTCATACATCATATTTTTTGGGAACAGGTAAAAAAGGATTGTGTTCAAGTCTATCCAAAGTTAATGCCATTTCTATAAACAGCTAGACGTGTGGACGGTTGACGTGAGCATGGAATTTCACAAACCCGGTCAAAGGACAGCAGAGAAAACCAACACTAAAAACATGTGAAACCAGAAAGTCAGTAGCTCCAGTGGATCTGCAGCACACATAGCCAGACAGGGCTTCGTATGTCCTATCCAAACATCGATCTAAGCGAAAAGTTAAGACCAACAAGAGGACAATGCCCAGAGTCATGGACACGTTCTATGTGCTCAGATACCCAATTTGTGCTCAGATAACACAGCAAAACCCAGCAGAACAACTGATAAAACTACGACGTTTTGTTCAACATGTTGTTCCTGAAACAAAAACATCCAGGAGAGAAAGTCTGAGCAGCAGTGTTGTCACCTGGCTAGCATAAGCAGCCCATGCCTGATAATAGCTTCAGTCTTGTCACTGACAATCACCCTATTAATGCTGTCTTTTAAAATCTATCTAGGGAGACTGACACAAAATCCAGAAAGAGATTAGGAATACAGCTGTCATAACACTATGAGTGAATCATGCGAACAAACGCTTTATTTCAAGAAATTGGTTATTGCAACCATGAAGCTGAACTGGAGAACCTACCCTCATGTCAGCTCTCACAAATGAGTAGGAGATTGTTCCCTGCAATACTCCTGACCCAAGGGACAAGTTGGTAAGCCGAATTAAATATTTTCCAGGGACCACAGACCTCAGCTAAAACTTCTGGAAATTCTCACCTGCTTGGAAGTCCTACTAGGAAGTTTAGCCACAGGTTTCTACAAGCCAGATGAAATCACTAAGTAATTGAAATACTAATGCAAGAGGAATTCATTACACTGATTAAACCAGCATTCCTACTTTACTAAACTAGCACCAGGAATCTGGAACTTCTTATTAACAAATAAGGACTGGACTTTATTATTAATAAATTATTACTTTATTAGCAACAAAGCTACGAAAAGCACTCAATGTTTTCAAAGCTCAATATGAAAAATCTCATCATGATCAAAAGAATTCATGCAATCTTGAACAAAAACAAAGCAAAGCATTGAATTGGTAATAACATTATAACTTTTAGAAGCTCTGATTACAATGACATAAAGACTTATGGCTGGCCAAATACTAGATAAATTAGATATCTTCAAAATTATGATTTTCATATTAGGTTTTGAATTTGACTGTGACAGAGTTAGGTATCCACAAGACGCAATACTGTAGTAGTAAGTTACATCTTAGCAAAGTGATTTTGAACTGCTGAACTACCATTATTGGAAAATTGAGCAACTAAATAATATTGTAAACTCATTGTACAAACATTTGGTTAAACTTATACGATCAGTCCCATGATATTGCTGGTATACATCACTGATAGGAAGGAAATGAAGAGCAGTGTAAGGAACGATAGTTTATATCAACGTTGCAATCACCTACTTTGACCACAAAAATAAAAGATCTGCCTTTCTAACAGATTATAACCTCAAGTTAGCCAGATTCATTATTCCTTGATGACTGCAATGCCATGTGTTGATTTACATTTCTGATATTGTCTGAACTGTTTTTTGATATTACTGCATTTTGTATCATTTCTGAACTGCTTTAGCTAATACAATTGGTGCAATTATAATGATTGCCCAGTCTCTGTATTAGCAAAGAAATGCAGATTCAAATAAAACTGAAAAACCTAGGAGAAATCTTTAGTTAAATTAGTTAACCATCTTGTGTTTTATAATGGGCCCACACAGTTCATAACCATTTATATAAACATTCACTGATTGCTAGTTAAAGCTAGTACGACAATTATTCACAAGCTGATGGAAGTTCCTGGCCAAATTCAGTGATGTCTGGGGTTAGTTTAATCAAACAAAGGTTAAGATGAAGGTTTATTTCTTTAATAATAAAGAATCCTCACCACCCACAACAGCATATATAGAAAATAAATTTTGCTCCCTTGGGCACGAATACCTCCGCTCAATGAACAATGGCTTTCACTCTGCTAATTGGAGAACGGAGAGGTAAAGGTCATGTGTAAAAACAATAGGGGATATAAAAATAATGCAAACTAAGGAAATTACAGCATTTTCCAATTGTCAGCGTGACAGCTACCAGTGAGAAATAAGGACATCAGATACATGTGCCCTACTGTGCGGGCTGGGTAACAAGACAGTCTGCACTCCAGTATGCTGGCAGTGGGTAAACATATTTCCTTTCTAGGGACAACGGGGCTATGCCCCAACTAAAGTAATAATCTTCTCTAGAATTATGTTGACCTGGAATTTAACTAATCATTTCAATAAGAGGAAATAGGAAGAGGGAGGAAAGGATGAAAACAGGAAAAAAAAAGGCTTTGAATTAGGTCATTGAAGTGCAACCGTTTGAACCATTCTTCTGTTCTGAGTAAATGAATTTCAATGTTCTTTTTAGTTCTTGTTCATATTTAAGCATTACCTTGTTTAGCAGTTTGGTTGGGTGAAAAATAAGAGCAGCATCGTGTACCTAACTTGTTTTCCATGGATTAGAACAGACAAATGCAAATTATAGTAAAACATTCAAAAAAGAAGTACATGCAGGCAAACTACCATTTAACTTTTTGAAAAATCCTTATGTCTACAGTTGTGTCCTTTTCTTAATTTAAATGACAGATACAGATGTTGTTCTTAGTAGTTAGCATTCATATTAATTTATTTTTAAATGTTTGTACACAGGTTTCAGACCACATTAAGAGAAACAACATTTTCAAATGAAATTATAGTAAGGAATTTTTAATCAAGTTTCCTTCTTCCTCCTGTTCTTTTTCCTTGCATCTATTTTAAATAGTTGCCTTGAAAATGCATATACCTCTGCAAAGCTCTAGATTGTGATTTTTTTCAGACTTGCGAAGGGTTGTCATGTTTCAGCTCTTTTCCCCCTACTTACTTGTCCAGTCTTCAGTGTTCTAAGACATGCACTTAAAGGATAATAAAAGAAGACCACATTATGTGTCAAATTAAATGTTGTTGATACTTGCTTTAAGTGTACATGCACTGACATTCTGTTATGGATCAGCTGCCGGACAATAATACTTGCACATTCCCCGCCTGACAGATTGTTCTGTATTTTGTTTCAGATGCTCTAATGTTTTTGACGACCCATACAAGGCCACACATTTCAGCAAATTTTCCAAATTAATACTGAGACCAGTTTACGATGTTTTCTTCAGTAGCGCTCACTCTTACTGATTGTGTCCTAAATAATAAACCATGGCCTCAGGCAGTTTTCCTCTGAATGTTTATGATGAGAACTCATTCATCTAAATCTACTGGCCAATGGAATAAAATAAATCAAGAATTTCCCAAAATATAACAATATTTGTGTTCTCTAGATAATTGATGACTGCAGCTGCACTAATTAAAACCCATGTGAGTTTCATTAATCTTGGTCACTAGGTCCAATTGCTGTACAGCACACCCTGATCACTGCATATTGCCCTTGTGTCACATTCAGGTGAGGCTTGACTTTTAGTTAGAATCTCACAATATCATTATTGTGTTTTTAAAATCTGAACTATCATATCATGCATACACCTAGTGTGCATCTAAGTGACTTAATTCACAATAGCTAAGCTCAATAATAAATTAAAAATATTTTCAGTAAAATGCTTGCCAATACTCTGCCACCCCAAAGAAGACAGTGAGGTATGGAGAAGGGTGAAGACTACCTGTAATAAAAAAATTCTCTATTCAGAGGGGAAAAAAAAAAAATTCTTTAATGTTACTAGAGTGGCATTTTGTTTGCATACCTACACTTTTCTCTACTGGAAATCAAAACTACATCTTCACTAGAGTATTTCTAGGTAATAGCTGTATCATACATATATTTTTCTGTATCAGAGAACATTTTTATAGCTGTAGATATGCTTTGCTTGTTAAAGAAAAAGAAATGTGTCAAAAACTTCTGGTTCAGATAAATATCTACAGAAATAGCTATAACTAATGTTAATAACTAAGCTGCCTTGCAGATCATAAATACTAGGAAATATAAATAACTCCTAGAGACAACTGCACAATCTATATTTGAGGAAAGGCAACATTTGAGTAATCAATCACATGAAGCCAACACTGTCATAAGCTGAGTTTATGAAAATACTTGTAAACATTTATTAAATGTAAATCCCTCTTCAAAATGTGTGTTATCAGAGATCCCCATTTTTTCATGCAATTTGGAGTATGTAATATACAGCAGCTGATGAATATACAAAAGCCTTGTTGCAGGAGCTGCTTCCTGTTGGTCTCTCAAAGTGCTGGCAGTGACACAATTTCTTTCGAACTGATGTCATATAGGACATGTTCTAGAGAATAACTGATAAAATTTAAAATCTGGCTGTATCATCTTTACCAAACAAAAGAGTTCTTGCTATTAACATTACCTCTTTTTCAAGACTAAGGAGTACATTTTGCTTTCATGTGCCAATTGAAGTCAATGGAATAAGTAATAACTCATGTAACTGGGAACAAGTTTTGGACCATTATGTACAGGCTTATTTTCACACTATGATAAAGCTTTTGTCAAAATAACTTAAAAGCTGACATGCAAATTTAATAAATGCTGCACTGCAAAATGCTTCCATAGAAAAGCTTCCCCTTTGGAAGGTTCTTCCTTCGTACGGGAAGGAAATGTTGCAAATCTCTCCAGAGAAACGCTGCCGTGTGCTCACACCTGTGCTCTTGGGCACATGTGATTTGCTCCGCTCTAGTCTTCTGCTTTCTTTCAGACCTCGGGGGATCAGCCAGGCTCTGGCCAGCCACTGGGGCTCTGACCACAGCAATCACTTCTACTGATAGCTATTCAGCATACTCAGACCTAACACCCACGGACCAGTTTCCTGTGTATCTGCTTGACAAATTAGCTCCCCAAAATTTATCCAAGAACTAAACGTAAGCTAGGCGGGGATGGGTTCCTAAAATGAGAGACAGTAACGCCACGAGTAGGGCATTATGGATGCTATACACGATGGTATTTGAAGGTCTGAGGAATCATGTGGAAATGATGCCACGAACAGCCAAACAAATCAATTCCTTCTGACTGCAACAAACTTACATCTCAGTGGGGACTGATGACCCAGACAGTCCACACTGTTTGCAGGCCGTACCCAACCTGCAAGGACAACTCAAGAGGCTCGTGGCCTCTTTTGAACATCATCTTTTCCCAAGAGGAAGCTCAACAACCCGTACGCAAGGACCCAATGCCATAATAACGCAGACGAATTACGTTGCTAGGGTCAGTTCTAGCCTGGTCTTCATCTTTCCTGGTATATCCGTATATTCCCCCCATGCCATAAAAGTCAAGTGCAGACACCCTTATTACAAAAGTAACTACAAATCACTCACGTTGCGGGGAGGAGGTGCGGTACCCAAAGAAAAGACAGAAGCTAAATACAGGTTTTGAGAACTGTTCCAATGGCAACATAAGCTTTTTCATGCTTTTTCTGGTGAAACAGTTTAACCAAGTAACTTCTTAATGGGAGCAGCATTCTTATTTACACAGGGATTTCATTATCCTTTTAACAAAACATACAATGACATTGAATGAAATACAAAATAAAAATTAAAGATCTTGTCGGCAAATGTATGTATTGTACAATGTAATAATGATAAAATTGATCATTTTTTTTTGCCACAGGATCTTTTTCCCTCCTCTCTTTTTAAGCGTGGCCATCTTATTCTGTTGCTGATCACTGGAATAAACAGATGTTGTAATACGGCTCTAGTGCCAGCTCTGATCCAAAAGCGTAGGTGAAAAAAAATCACATATTGCAACGGTTCAGAGGCCTGGTTGGGCAAGTTGTTCTTACATAGTGGTAGACTTCCCAGCAGGGGCCAACCGAACATGTTCTGAAGCAATTCTTTGAATGGCCTTAACAGATTTTCCGTCTTCCAATTTTGGTCCTCGATGGGCTGTGTTTATATTACCAGTCAAAGTCTGAGTTGCTTTTGAAAGGAAAAAAACCCCAACAAACCAAAATCTTGATCAAAGAGGATGTATGACTGCAATAGGAACACTAATTTTCTGACTCCTATAACTCATAAATGGTTGAATTCATTTCAGTCAAACTGCTAGCAGAGACCAAGCCTGGAATATTTCAGTACACAAAGGAAAGTTTTTTGAAATGTTACGAATGAATGAAAAAAGAAGGGCACAAGTGAAACTATTTTGCAGGCTTTACTATAGCATTCTCCCTGCTGTCCCAACACCTTTGTTAAATTAACTATTAACAAAAACTAATACTGATCTCTTATATTCAGTTTAAATTTTCCTTAATCCTCCTCTATTTTATTGGAAATCCACATATTCCCAACCTTATTCAAGCACCCTATTTTCAAATGCTTATAGGCTGTCTTTGTTCCAGCTGTCCATATCTAAATAAATATTTCCCTTCCATTTATCAAACACATTGCGGTAATAACTGTCTTTTCTTCACCGAGCGAAACTTCTGTTACCCAGAAATGAACAAAAGTAGGAAGGGAGATTTCAACAGTGCTTTCTGAGTAAACTGGGTTTAGTACATGTCCAGATACATCTAAAGCTGAGTTATAATTTGACTTTACTTTGTCATGGCAGGCAAATGTTAGCAACAAAACATTTTGATGTTATTCCATTTCAAGAGTCTCCCAAACACTGAGTATTTCTGATATCTGTATTTCAGACTACTTTTCCATACGGCTATCCACTCACGTTTTCTTAAGAAAATTCATTTTCCACCCTGCCCGTATTTTTTCTTACCTCTGTGTCACTTCATATTGTTTCTTTACCCATTCATGACTGCAAACCTACAAATTTAGTATCATCAGATTCATTCTCTGTTCACTGGTTTTAATTTCCATTATACCCAGTGCCTATAAATTTGTTTCACAAACAGCTTGCATAATTTTACTAAGTTAAGCTCATCTGCGAGCATCTTTTTTTCCATTCTGAGTGTTGGTATCATATTAAGTATTGCCTCTCGCTGTCAATCGTCATTTACTTTCTTTTCCATGACTTCAACAGGATAATTCCACTGGCTCAACGGCACATAACTTATTTTCCAGAACTACTTCCGATGAACGTTTTTAGACTTACTTGTTTTCTAAGACACCAATCCTTTTCCTCCTCAAGCCCCAAATGGCAGAATCATATTTTAAGGAAATTGCTGCAGAAACAAGGGACTGCAGCTTTGAGTCACCTGCATGGACATGCTTGAAATTGTACTCAGTAGGTACTCCATTTTCATTGCAATCGCTATGGGGCATACTGCAACGACTGCAGCAAACTGTCAAGGATTTTCTTGTGTCAAGGTCAGAAACACGCATTGCACAATCCACTTATTAAATCTGTGTTTTGTTTCCACTGCTTCTAACAGGTAGGCAGCTCCAAAACCTCACTCCTCTAAAGATTTAGAAATCTTTCTTCCGTTTTCAGTTTCTTTCTTCATGGTTACTTTTTTCCAACTTACCCAACTGCCAAGAGTAAAAACAAAACAGGTCGTCTTCATTTTCAGTCAGATTATTGTAACCTTTTTCTCTTAGGAGAGAAATCTGTTCACATCTTCTGCTTCACCCAGACACTATTCTACATGGACAGATGTCTCACTCAGGCAAACTTCAACAGTATTAATACTTCCACATCCCTTTGCTGCAAGTACTTTGGTTGGTTCATCCTAAAACTGCCATTACCCATTTTGTCATACCTGGAAATCGTATAAGGCTTTTAGTCTGGTGATCAGATAAAATAATCGTATCATTTTACACTTATTTCCAATGAATAAGCCTTTGACTTTATAGTGAAAATAGTATTAATCACTATTTGCGATCTTGCAGTTCTTATCAGATCTCATCCCATTACTGTTAATCCTATTGTAAAAGCCATCCAGCTTTTACCATTTGATAATCTGTTTTGAATTTTACAATACCTCTATAGCTCATATTACCAACAAACTCCAAAGGACTATTCCTGCAATTTACTGGAAACAATAAGTAAAATTGGTACCAAGATCACTCTTCATGAAATTTCACCTCTACCTTTTGGCTGACCACTTATTTTTAAAGATAACCTTTTGTTATTATCCCTTTAACAAATGCGTTATCACCTCAGAGTTCTTGTACTAATCTCTGTAACTGAACCAATTCTCAAGTGGCACCTTATTTGATGTTTATTTGAAATCCAACCATACAAATTTCCTTTGTCAGGAGAAAGATGTCTCAAACAAGCTTACTAAAAACAGGTATCAAGTTAGATGGGAAAGATCTGCCTTTGGTAAGCCCACACTTACTACAGCAATATTTATCATGTTGCTGCACTGCCATATCTTTGAATGACTCTTTCTCTGATGTTTGTGCTGAATCTCTGTAACATAGTTTAGACCACATAATTGCTAATCCCTTCCCCCTTTCTTCTGAAATATTGGTACAGAAATTACTATTTGCATCCAGTCCCCTGGGAGGGGGTTGGGAGTTCAGCCATGCTCCACTCGTGCCTCGCTCCCTGTGTATAGAGGGAGCAGATGCAGTGGGGCTGGATGGGGCGTCAACGCTGGTGCAAGGTGGTGGTTCTTCTACTCTGCACCCAAGCGGCTACATCGCCACAGTGGAAACAGTGCTACCCGTAACGAAGACAACTAATACAGCCGGTCCCCACCAAAGTTCCTCAGCTCTCAGTGGAGTGATAGGAAATAACAGTTGAAAGCACGCCCCAGCAAAGGAATGCCCTCATCGCTTACTGGTGAGACAGATAAGTATTTTAATACAGCACCACAGAGCAAAAAAATGCAAGAAAAGCTCTCACTCTTGAATCCCATTAGGGAAGAACTTTTGGTACCTTACATGGGACCTGAGGATCTATTGGGCTCTACATGGTCAGAGCATCTGTTTTTCTTACATTTTCCTCTCATCATTTTAACAGGTAGGAATGGAATTTAAATGGCAATTACTGCTAAAATTATAAGATCCTTCAGACTGGAGTTCCTGATGCACACAGATTGCGTATAAGTCAAGAAAAAATACCCCTTGTCCACAACACAGCTGCTTGACTTGACTAGAAAATAATGTTCCTCCCCGAATTCCCAATTTCATTTAAAACTCTGGTTATAAATCACTGCCAATGGTTGGACTGACTGAAATTCTAATGCTATACTAACTTCTATTGCATAAACACGACAAAAAAAAAGTATTTCAGAGTAAATCAGTAAATCCCTCAACTCATTCCATTGTCCCTACATACTGATACGTCAGCGTGCATATTACTGCAACAAGGAATATATTTCCATAAACAGTGAAATTAGGAGAAAGAGTTAGAAACGCAGCCTTTGTGATTAAATTATGCTTACTTCCATCAGTGCAGAATATACACTGCCAAAACCAAGAAATTATGGTCAAAGAAAGAAGTTTTCAAAAATCTTCACTCTTTGTTATCATGTTCATCAGATTTTGTATAACTCTAACTATTGTTTTTTCTTGTAAGCAACAGGACAGTACCTAAAGATCAAATCAAAACATTGATTTCACACACCAAACTCACCAGGAAATGTCATAGTAATGGATTATATTATTTTCCTCAATCATTTACAGTTTATCACTCTGCCATTCCTGGTCAAAGAAGTTGCACCTTAAGGTTGACTGCAAACTCATATTTTATTTCTTGGCTGAGACCAAATGCCCTCCCCTCCCCGCTTCCACCCCCCCCAATTCAGGCAAGTTATATATCTCTGCAATGAAGACTAAAATAAAAATACTGAACTACTTACTCCAACTGGATTAACTTACTCTGACTGGAGTACTTACTCTGATTAGATTAACATTGTGGTATAGTGATATTGGATTCATAAAAATTAAGATCTATCGATATCTAAAAGGATGTGACGTAACGTGAATTTGATGACAGGCATATGGGAAGGGCACAAAGAGCTGAATTATCTTTACCCCAAGGTTTATACACCAGGTTAATACGTTTGCTGTTACAACTTATTGTAACTGCCAACATGGTTAAAATATCAAGAGAATGTTTTAAAAATGAAAATAACTCATTCTGGAATTGCAGTTTCATACACATTAAGGGTTCATCAGTGGTTTCTAAAAGACAAGGAGTTTAGCTAGGGTTTTCCTTCAGATTGGAGTTCCTAAAATCCTTTCAAGAGCTCAGGAATGGGAGCCGGAGCACTTAAAGAAAGGCAGTGAGCTCTGCAAACCGCAGGTGCCGAGCCGCGTCAAGGGGGAGAAGGAATTGGGGCGCTGCCCTGCCTGTACCTCGGCTCATGACTCTGACCCCCATTCCAAGTACTGCAAACGCTCCCTTGCTGCATTTAGTGCCAAAAAAGTACTATGCTACCACTTCCACAAAGGTTATCCACAATCTGGGCCCAAGGAATTCATTCTCACCACTGAGAAAAATGCAACTCCCATTAAGAGTAATGGAAATTGCACATGTGCATCAGGACAATTTAAGGCCCTTAAGGAACTGTATCCTCCCTTTACACACACATGTAATTTTCATTAATACCAATTAAAAGAAAATCAATTCAATAAAATTATGTCCAGTTTCCATAGCACAGAATCCCATGCAAAACAATAGTAACCAGCAAAGAGTTTTCTTTTCTTTTTTCTTATTTAAGCCAGATTTAAATAATCATTCGAATTGACATTTTTAATAAAAAGTAATTGTTTTACTCAAAGCAAGAGCAGCTAAAATGGAAATTTCAGGCTGCAATCCAATCAGTGTAAATTGTTCAGGAAGAAGGAAAAAAGCCTTAAAAATTTTAAAAAATATTTCATTATATTTTCCTTTTGGGGCTCAGATCCTGCAGGCAGAATGAAGAACACAGGATATGGACAGAGCAGGGGGATCCTTCTGCCATTTATGTATCTAATATGCATTACATTTTCTTTCAACATTGTCCAGCCTTAAGTAACATGTACATTAAAATGATTATATTCCTTCCATATTATCCTAAATTAAAAAAGAAAACTTAAGTAAAACTGCAGTGGATATTTCATATTACGTTACTATTACTTAATTTCTAATATACTATTAAAGGTATGAGCATGAAGTTTGAGAGTAGCTCCACAACATTTTTGTAAGCTGGGAGTAAACAGCTTTATGTTCATGGAAGTGATTCTAAGTATTGAATCATTTTAACAGACTCTGAATTTGAAAACAGAACACACAAGCTCACACTTTTGCTATCACCTTCAAGAACAAAGCACGAGATAGGAGAGGAATGTGACTGTATAAAAGTTCTTTTCAAGTAATTTCGGTGCTTTGCTGATTCCACTTACGGCAGGCTGGTCCCCGGTGCACCCGAGAACAGCCTTTGCACCAACATTTGTCCTCTCCTCCAGCCCAAACGTGAGCAGTAGGTCCCAGGAGTACCCCTTTTATCCCAGCCATTACCAAGTAATCCTTCTGCGGGTGGCTATGCTGACTCTGAAACCAGAGCGCCCTGGCAGCGCAACGTAACGCAGCTGCGTTACAAAACAGAGTCAGGCCCAGTTTCCATCCAGTGGAAGGTATGCAAGATGAAAAACTAGGAAAGGAGATCTGGGCCATGGGTCACACACAAATAAACATATAGGCACTGTAGGACACGTTCTGGGAGCAGTGTCCTGAAAATAAGTTCCTAAAATGATTACAAAAATTAAAAGTACATAAGGTCCAACAGGAGAAAAACAGTAGAAGTAACTTTTAAATGGAAGAAACCGCATGGTTATTTTCCTATTCCTGCTCATAACAAGCATACATATTGTACTTGAAGGGTAAATGCAACTATTTAAATATTTATCAAGTAAATACATGTGCTGGGGGGTTGTTTTATGTCTGATTTTGAGAACAAATAAGTTTTAAAAGGTAAATCTAATGCAATGCAATAAAACTGCAAAGTATGTTCTGACCTTCTACTCTTCCCTGCAACACTTATACGCACATATATACACACTTTAATAATACATATCCCAGTGGAGTACAACTGACCCCAGTAAATCCTACTGTTTCCCCAAGTGTGGAATTAAAAGCTTCATGACCAGAGTGAGAGAACACATTTGTTTCCATTCTTGTGATATCATTCCTCCCCGCGCCAACTAGTGTCACCACTGAAGCCCATGTTACTCTACATAGCTGACTGAACTGTATATGTTAAAAAATTTACATTGAAATCAAATCTATGTCTTTAAAAAAGAGGCTTGTATTTTTTTTCCCTGAAATAAGCTAGTAAAACATTTTAGAAGGAAAACCAGACGTTTTTAAGTGAAAGTTCCAATACTGCACACATTCAGTAAAACCAAACCAAACAAACAAATGTTATTTTGTAGGTACAAAAAATAACCAAGCCAGGTAGTCCATGAAAATTGTGAGATTAAAAGCATATAACTTTGTAAACTATATTTTTGATTAAGAAATACAGAAGCAGAATATATTTTATTTTATAATTCTGAAGATAGCTTATCCAACTAATCCACTTTGTTTGCAGAATAGAAAAGTAATTTAGAAAACTATAGCATATGTGTAGAAATACACGAAAACCAAACAATATATATGCTTTTCTCTTTGTAGTATCAAAGATGACCTGAATTCGAGCAAAATTCACACCTATGCATGTTCTCTCTGCAAAAGAGCTGAAATTTCCCTAATCTATATGTGAGAAGTGCAACCCTGCAAGGGAACTTTTGACCTCAAAAGTCAAAATTATGATGACTTGAGCAAACTTGATATTTGTACTTCCTTTGGTTGCTGGTCTCCAGTTACCTGTTCTCCTCCTGCCTCAATAACCTGCTGCTACACTGGGCCAATTGTTTTTCCCACCCTTCTCCCTGCACTTGTTTCCCCTTTTTCCTTTTCTGTGTCTCCTCCTCTGTCACTCTCCTTAATGCTTAACATTTCTTTCTATTTTAAGTCATAGCCTTCCACCTTCCAAGTATCTACTCAAACCCCATGATTTTCCAGAACAAACTAATATGTAAGCACCCATAGGACACCAGTATTTTAGTGGTTTTGGTCTGCTTATACTTCTTATTCTTCCAGAGGACCAAATATGCCTCACTCTGCCCAGGTCACAAGATGGTGATGTTGTTACGATGCAATTCCAAAAACAATCTTTTTGGAATTGCATCGTAACATCTGTCTGCATTTCCACACAATGAACAGACTGAACAGAGCCTTGGCCACTCCTGTAATATTTGGGTTTCTTTTCCTATCTGATATGCTAGTTCACAGGGGAAAGCAATATTACACATATAAATCATTTACAGGGAAGCAGGGTGCCCCAGTGGACTGGGCACTATAAGGGCAGCCAGGAACTAAGCTTAGTCTCAGTTCTGTCGCTCATGTGCTGTCCAGCCTTAGAAAAGTCAGTTATTTTATGAGTGGTATTCAGCCAAATTTGTAAAGATTGTAACTCACGGAGGACAGGCAGGCATTGTTTCTGTACCATGATAACCTTCAGATTTGTAAGCTGTAGCTCATTTCCAGTATAGAAAAACATCACAGTGAGTCTTCTGGCTTTCAGGCAGTCTTGTCAAAACCAAAACAATTATAGTTGGTGTGACATGCTCTTCACTTTACTAGGACTCAACGTATTGGGAATGCCACATACTAAAAATCGCTTCATTCCTCTCACCACTTATTTTCAGTACTGATTTTCTTAGGGAGTTAAAGAACACGATCAAAACAAACAAGTAACCTGTACTGAAGTAATATTGGTGACTTAAAGAAACAAACATGTAACAAAAAGAAATAACCTACATATGAATGAGTGTAACCCATTTATGTCCCCCACCTTGAGAGTTTTGAAATTTGTGTGAAATGTTTTTCAGATGAACCTCTGATTAAGCTGAAAAGTTTGTAAAATTACATGTAAGCAGACAACTCCCTACCGACTACCCAACTGAGGTTCAGGTCTGTTGCCTTTTTGAGCAGGTTTGGTATTGCTGAAATGTGTCCCAGCGATGGCAGTTTCAGGCAGTGCCTGAAAAAGCAGATGACTTGGACTGTGATAGACAGCACTCCACATCTAGTTGAAGAGCAGGTGGCCTGGACGGATACCTACGCATAGCTGAGGGTCTCCTTTAATGAAAATCTTAGAAACCCAAAGAAACAAGGCAGAAAAAATCCTAATAGAGGTTACAAGGAAAGACTTCAGTAGGAAGTATTACCATCTCTAAAACCTGAATCATGCTCTGGAAGCAAATTAGTTTCTTCTGGCTGGGGAAGAGACCCCACTTTTTCACTAATTCACACCTTCACTCAAGGTCAGTTGGTAAAATTTGGGAACTTTAGAAAAAGTTAATATAGAACAATGCACTTCAAACTCCTCCACACCTTGATTCATTCAGGTTCAGGATAGAAGAGCCTGTGAAATGACATGTGAAGCAAATTATCAAAATCCTTTCTGTTGTCATACAGTACTGTATATCCACTACTCAAAATTCATCAGTCAGTGCTATTCTCTGCCTCTACTTCCAAAGTTTGGATTAAGAAATAAATCTGATAAAACCAAGAGACCTTCCCTTCATCTACCCACAGTTAAGCTCTTTTTTCTCCTTTTAATTTGGAACAATTAGACAAACTCAGATGAACATCTCTCATCTTAAGGCCTTGATGAAATTCTAATATATTTCTAAACATTAAAAAGAGGTCCTTTGGGAAGAGAACCAACCTGTGTCAGGACTGGATGCAATGCCAAAGGGCTTTAGCAAACTTACTTGTAGTTAAAATTGTGAATTGTCCAAGTCAATTCTGCTTTATAACCTTTACCTCATCATCTTCCTGCAATATGAAAAAAAAATCCTTGAGACCTCTGCGGGTATGATAAGATAGATCTCTATCTTAAATCTTTACCACCAAAGCTCATCCCTGACTTTATCCATAAGCTCCCAAATTAACGTTGCCATCATCATGCTCAGAACTCAAATAACATCCTGCAGTGAAGCCTGTGCTGTGGGGCGAGTGTGCAGCAGGGCAACGACAACAGAAAAAAACATAAGCCATACTTATTTCTGTTCCACTTAAAGAACAGCTGAGGATCAACACATTCAAAGCCAAATCAGCAACAGCTAGAGACATGAGAAAAAGCTGCAGCTGGATTCTCTTGTACACTTCCTAGCTGAGGGAAACTAAACTTTGCCGGGAAACACCCATCCTGGCTTCTTTTTCCATGCAATTGATTTGCTTCATTTGCTCACATACTGTTAAGCAGAGTAAGGAACTGACACTCACTGATTTGTCGAAGGTGACAGGGCTAAGAGATCTGCAAGCAGACATGGCCAAGAAGACCCAAGCCTCCCAGCTGAAGAAGGCTTCTCTTTGACAGGCCTGAGCACCAATCTGCAGGCAGCCTCCCAGTTGTGCAGAGACGTGCTTCTCCACCACAGAAATTCTTCTTGGTCACAGTCTTTTCGGATTTTGTCACAAGCCTCTTACACACTTCGCATTATAGCACGGACTACTTCCAGAACCTGCAAGGAGTCCTAATGATCCCCTCAGAAAACCAGAGAAGTGATGGGACTTCAGAAGGGAAACTCCCTTCACCTCAGGACCTCAGGCAGGCCTGGGCTGATGCCAACTAAGACACAAGTTCTGAAGCTGGGCACAGGATCATACACGGGAGCGCTTCTGAAACTCCCAAAGGCTGGGTATCCGTGCCGGCAGGGTACGGAGCAGCTGTGGTGTTTGAATCACGTTGCACAGTACCCATCAGCGCTTGCCTCACGGTTTATCACACATCATAATAGGGCTTGACTCAGCACAACGGTCTCAGCAACATCTTGCTATAGGAGGAGCGGGTAAGTCCTTCTTTCCAGGACTGCTAAAGATTTTTGCTTAGCACGAAAGACTTCATATGCGAGTTCAGTAATCCAGAATAACTTGATTTTCCATAGCTAAGTTAACTCTGAAATAGCTCACAGTGTTAGGACCAGTAGATACTGGCTGTAAGAGCCCAGAGGTTAAAAAAACCCCAACCAACTCACCCCCCATCCCTCCCCCAACCTCTAGCCAAATTCATTCAGTGAGAGACTAAGAAGCATCCCTGCTACTGAAGGGATCTAGCTGCTGCACCTCTGAGATCTGGAAAGAAGGGAGCAGCCTACTGAGCTCTTCTTTTCCATAACAGCCAAACCCAAGGATATTTCAGGCCTGTCAAAGCTGCTTCCTCTACTCCTTTATTTGAGCCATGAAGGAAGAAACCACAGCTGGCACAGAGCTGAAGACAGTCATTAGCTGGATACTCCTTGAAAAAAAATGTTCAGTTTTCAAGCTGGACTAAAAAACGATGGCAGTAAGCAAAATTGAAGATGTGGTTCTCATATCCCCCAGTGGGTTATAGAATTTTTGGTGGCATATGTCAGGAGATCAAAGCTGTTTTCCTCTGAGAGTAATCTACTTCCTAAATAAAATAAACATGTATAAAGCACTGGCTGGAAGCAGAATGCCCACAGATGAATGGCACCTAGCTAATGGCATATATTCATTTGAATTACATCAATACTACTAAAAGTTATAATCCATCTCAACAAAAATGCAAGAAAAGCAACACCAAAATACACACAAATCAAAGAAATGAGAATGAGAAAACACATTTTTATTGCCACAGGAGTATCCATATCACCAACACCTAGCATTTAGGAATAGCTGGTTTTAATGTAAATAATAAAAAGCCATATATATATTCATTCCCATAAGAATAGCAAATATTACCGTGATTGACAATGAAATTACAAAATGGGATACTGAAATGATAGGCCAGATCCACTCCACAATTACGTCTTTGTATGCTTGTTGCACAAGTAAAAAAATTAACCTTTTAATCTTTAGCTTCATCCATCCTAATTCATGCTAGAAAATAGCCTAATACATATATTTAGTAAACACAAAAAATTCCTTATTTAGATGAGAAAGACAGACAACAACTTCATATTTTTGAATAAAGGAGATGACCTCAAGCAATATCTTCCACTTACAGTACTTGAAATCAAAGACGTTTGAAGTCTACTCTGTAAAAGATGCACACAAAGAAAAATTGAACCTCAAACACCTTTCATGCATTTCACTTATAATTCCTCAACTCTCAGAGATCTAAAAAGATTTATCATACTAAATTCCCTGTAGATGATAGGCAGCCAAACATTTAAATGTGACATCCAGAAAGGTAATTTGTCCTTATAAGGACAGTCCACATCCCTAAGCGTTCAAGCTGTCATTTTATACTTTTAAACACTTAGGGTTTTCGGATGAGCAGTGATAATTTTTAACAAAGCAGAGAGGTCTCAATTTGCAAATTGAGTAACTCATCGAATAAGAAAGTTGGATTTGTAATAGAGTCTGACAGATGTCTGCACCACGACATGACAGTGACAAAGTGCCTCTGAAATTTTCTCTTCAAAGATGAAGTTTCAGCTTGCCTCCTTTCACCTCTAGGAATCCAAATAATATTTTTTGATTGTACAGGTGAAAAGAAATTTGGTTTCAGCTACTATCCATTTACATCCAGCAAATAAGTTATGATTATAATACCAGGCTCTGATCATGAGAAGCTCCAGCAATAATAATATTGCAGAACAATGCTTTAGAGTGCCTGGCGGTACAGGAAGACGGCAGAAAAAAAACCTGTCCAAAACAGCTGCGGAGGAAGCTATTTTCTTGAGCACAAAATTAATTTCTGAATTTTAAAATAATATTTTACTGTCTTGTTATAAACCACATTTGCAGGTTTCCTTGAGTTTTAACTTAACATGTGTATGGCTTAATAGAAAATGTACGTTAATCGTATTCAAATGTATCAACATGAACTGAGAGTTCAGAAGTTATACAACAGGAATTTTTCCCAGCGAGCCTGTCCAAATAGCTTAATACTCCGCTAACAAGCACTGTGGTCAAAGAAAGCTGTCACTACTGTGATTTTATAGTGTTTTCACATGCAGGAATCACTCAAATACTTAAAAACTTCCAACATGCTACTGGAAGAGAGTATTTATGGCCCCATTTAATGAACACCAATGATGGGGGGGGGAAGGGACAGGTCAATCATCTCCCAGTGGTGGTAGAAATGTACCACTAGAGCAACCACTCGGTTTAAGACACAGTCGCAAATGAAGAACTGCTTCACAGCAGCTGGTTATCCCCCTGGGCCTGAGCAGCATAGCAGGAGAAGCAAACTCTAATTCTACGACTGTTGTGAGCCTAGTTGCTTTTTGAGACTTAGCGAGTTTCCAGAAGACAAGCATTTTGATAGGAGTTCACAGGTGAGAGATAGGAGTGAGAATGCCTCAGTCCATTAGTCCTTCTTCCTCAAGGCAGGCTGTGGTTGTGGTAAGAATCTGAACTCGAATCCTACTCCAAAAAGCCCAGTCCTAGCACAGCATCAGTTCATTCATATGTGAAAAGGGGATTTCTTTCATCCTTCAAAATTAAAGGATCAGAAGAGATAACAGTGTCCCAAGTTATTTCATATGAAAAGCACTCACAAGGATTGGTCACATACACACTACTAACACCTAATAAAATGGCCATTTTTCAGTCAAGTATGCACAATCCCTATGCAATTCTGTGTTTTAAGCTGCAGTCTAACTAAAGATGCAAATGCTGCTGTCTCTCACACTGCCTGTAAATGGCAAGATACCTCCTTAACTATTGGAGTAGGACTGAAGACCTCAGTCAATGACAGACATCCATTCTTCTTCAAGGACACATAGCTGGAAAGAATGAATAGGAAGTGGCAACATAATATTCTTCAGAAGATTTCACTATCTTCTTAGAGCATGGCTTTCTCAATTGTACATAGATTTATATAACTTAAGAGATCTGGAATCATTAGGCTGCAATGGAAGAGTTTCTCCCTCATACAACTTGGAGAAACACTGCAGAGTCCACTTCTTAGGATGAAAATGTGACAGCAAATGTCATTAAGAAATGCCATTAAGACATGACATTAATGACATTAAGAAATGTCAATATGGTCTACTCTTTTAGTTAAAAAAACCCAAAAGAATATATAAGGTGGATTAATAGAAAAGGTTTAAACATTTAGCAGTTAACATAAACACCTTTTTAAATAACACTTACTGAAAATAAGGAAGCAAAATCAAACAAAAAAACAGGTCCAGATCTTAAACTTGTGTTAATTATGGTGGAGCTAAATAACTGATAAACTGGCCAAAAGAGCTTGGAAGAATAATTGTAATAAAGTAGTGTATCATGTATATATCAACTTTAAATTGGAGTTTATAAAAACAATTCCTTCTGAACAAGTTATTCCATGTCTGCTTACTGAAGTGTTGTGAGCTGTAAGTCCTTCTCTGAAGCGGTTACTGGGAATGTCCAGGGGCAGTACACAGGCCAAAACGAACCGCTGTTCCGACATCTGCAGCAAGTCCTATAAACTACTTTTAAAAGATTCACTTCTTACAAGAGCAGCAGCCGGCACAGCCTCCCCTTGGGTTCTGCTACTGCAGACAGTGACTGATGAGGGGAAGTTGAACGACTAGTAACTGATATGACCAGTTGTTGATTTTAGTAAATGATGAGGCTAGATCTTCTGTATCATTTCAGTAAAATGAATTGTGTTCTTGTTAGCCCAGATTCTCATTAAATAACATTAAGAAATGAAATCATGTGATTTCTGCCCTCCTCCCGCCCCATCCACCTATTTCTTGTAACAGACTCATACTTTTACAAAGCAGCTCAAAAAAAATGCATTTAGAACCAACAATAGCTAAAAAATGTAAGGCCAAACATAAGCAATGCCAAGAATTGAGAGATGTTTTCCACAATGTGTATATTTTATGACAAACTCATATGATATGTAAATTCAAGGGATCAAAACCTGGTAAAACGGTGAGAGTGTATTTAAGTATAGAAGCATTTTAGTTTTCAACATCTCCAAAAAAGTCAGTAAAGTTAGCTAAGAAAGTTATATGAAGACTAAGAAACTAAGCTAAGAAACTTATATGCAGATCATTAGTACTATATAAATTCATCCATCTTAAACCTTCTGGCTGTAAATAGCATATAACCTACAAACGGTAACCGTTACTCTGTGCCTCTTGAGATGATGAGTTACTTTGTCTTCCACTGTGGGAATTTTCCCTGTCCCAGCTGCAGCAGAAGGCATTTGCTACCTGGAAGAACTGTCAATCCCACACATCCATTTTATGTATCTGTTACTGCAGAACTGAATGCACTGATGAAGAAAACAGGTGAAACTGTGTGTGCTGTAGGAGATCTAAACACGTCAGCGTGTAACGTGAAGACTGGTTCAGTTCACAGCCATGTAATTGCTTTGCCAATACACCAGTAGTTAAATAGTTGAAGAAATTTGTCTGGAGACATGCTGAGCATCTCAGTCAATTTTCAACCCACTTAGAAATCTTCTTTAAGGCATTGAAAATTCAGCCAGACATGGAAGAGACCAAAGTGGTTGCACAGTCATGAATAGGATATCCATGTAATCAGAAAACCAGGATCCCCACAGTCATTAATGCTTTTCCGGTATAGTTGGGGAAGAAAAAAAAAGAAAAAAAAAATCCACAAAAAACCTGCTAATGCCTTTCCAGGGAGATGATGTTTCCATGGCTTTTCTTGGCGATGTGTCAATATCAGACAGATGAGTGGAAATTCACCAGCTCGCCTGCCTCTCAACGTGACTCCCAGGAACAACAAGCCTCAACAGGCTAGGACCAGCCTCGCCGCTGGAATGGGATGCTACACCTGTGCGATGCTTTTTAACCTGTATTAGGGGTAATTGCTATGTTCTGCTATTGGAAAAGTCTATATATTGTGGCTATACTCATGTTATTGGGCGTCTGATCAATAAATTGGCAGTCTCCGTAAGCTGTCATGACCCCGATTTTCCATCCACCCACCAACAAGCCCTTCCTTTTGGCTACGGAAATTATTCTCCAGCTCTCAACTGGATATTCATGTCTAAACTTCATTTTATAATCAAAGAATAATATAGCAACCTTTCTTCATTTTTTAGAAGAATTCAAACATGATCTCACAGAATTACATACAAAATGACTAAATGAAGAAAACACTCCTGAAACCTGCACGCAGATGAAAACAAGGTACAAACACCAAATTTTACATTAAATGGTAAACTGTAACTCTAATTTAGAACCCATAAATAAATACACTTCAGACAGATGGCTTCCCATTTGAGGATACAGACTACACAAATCCCTCAATCCAAGCACCAACCCCTTTTCAGCTAAAAAGCAAGCAGATCTGTTCCATGTGGATTCAAGTGCTTTCTTCTCCTTTCTCAAAGTTCAAGGTGCCCTGTACTGCATACCAGTATCTTCTCCACTGGACTGTTTATACCTGAAGATCTACCAAGCTTTTCCCATACTTTTCAGGGCTAAAAAGAACCATTCTGGTATAAAAGGCTTGGAATCCAGATAGGTTGTAAGGATACCCACCCACCCAGCTCACCACCTTAGCGGTCATCACAGCACGATGAAAGCCTGTTTCCTCTCATCATCTATCTGGCTTTTACAAGACACCAAGTCAGGTGGGAACAGCACAGTCCTGGGGCGATGCTGCTAGTGCATCACAGGAAGATAAGGTAGGGAGGGCTCCATCAGGGACAGGAGGGGATAGGACAGCGCAGAAACAGTCGGGCTCGATGACCCATTCCTCTGACTATATCCATCTTCTCCTGAAGCGAGAGTCAGTGCAGAGCAGATTCACCTCCTATCCCTGACGCAGCCAACTCCGTGGCATCCTAGCTAAGCAGTTCTCAGAGAAGCAATGTGAATGAAGACAGGACAACACAGGGAGAAATGTCTGATTACCATTGCCTTAGCGATAACCCTAAACATAGAGAAGGTAAATGGAGGCTGGAACATACCGTCCAGAATCTCTGAAGCCAGCAATATTATTCTTCAAATTGCTCTTATGAATATATAAACTGAAATATATAGAGATACATAACGTGAATAAATTCTTAAATTGATAGCAAAGTCATTCTAATAGGAAGTCACCCGGATAACTACCTTTCCTCTGCCAAATTTCAAATCCTTGTCTAAAAATATGTGTTATGTTCTCAATAAATTTGAAATTCCTAAACTTTACAAAACATCATGTTTTTAGCATATGCAGTTATGAGGTGGAATAAGCACCATGGAAGTTGCAGAACTGTCACCTTGAAAGATACTTCACAAATAAGTTATGCAAGCATCTATCAAGAATATCTTAGAACAGCAGTTCAAAATCTTACTTATTTACTTCAGCTTTCATTTCTCAGCCCAAATTCACACTTCAGTTGGTGAACTTCACTCTGGTTATGATCCTGTGTGCACACACTATTATTTCACTTTGATTGTAACTATGCATTTGGGAACAATACTTATGTTTGCATATAATTTATGATTAGGAGTATGGACCAGATGATCTCTACCATTCTCTTCCAGGCCTGTCTTTTAAAATGCTATGATGGTTGTTCATTTTAGAAAACAGTTGAATCAATTATTCCGAAACTTTTTGCGAAGTTCAGTTCATCACAAGTGCCATCTATAATCATTATCCTGAGGTATCAGGAACGGAACGTGTTTCTTGGCAATTTTTCTGCTCATTTATTATGCCCAAACTTCTGTTTACTCAGATGCCAGTCTGCAATACCCAAGTTAAACTTGACTTGACATGCCAAGACTCTCTTCATCTAAACGCACGCCTTAATCTGTATTTCTTTTCCTAACAAATCTCAACTTCTGCTTAGATTATGTAATGTAATCAGTTTTTCTGCAAAACGCTCTGGATTTAAGCCATTTTATGCTTGCTCTGACTTTAAAAAGTAAATGACTTCTAGAAATATTTTATTCATGATTAGCAAAAAATTATCATCAAAGTCTACATTTAAAGCTTCTGATCAACTGAAGAGACCAACAGAAGAGAAATAAGCAAAATACTAAATAATTTCCTGTTAACATATTTGCTACATAGAAAAATTTCAAAATCCTCCTGTGTCAAAAAAGTATACTTAGAAGAAGGCGGAATGAATAATAATTTGCATTTGCCTTTAAACTACATTCTAATTCTGTCTATCTTCAAAATAAAGTCTTGATAATTAATCAATCTGCAACAGACCTACAAAAGAACAGAACTGGAATATCTGGGGCAAGTGGCCATGGCAGACTGAAGTCCAAGCACTGAGGTAGTAGAGTTTCTAATCAGCCAATTTTTAGAGTAAATTTTCTGTGCAAAAAAGTTTAAGATTCGATGAAACCACCAGTAAACGAAGCTTACCTCCAAAGGAAATAAAACTTGCTGCCCAGATTAGATGCTTTGAAAGCAATGGCAAAAGCTAAAAGCAACCAGTTTCATGTCAGTCTGTCAGAAAGACCACGGAAAAATGAATGTGTAGCAGGAGAGGTGTCAAGGCATAATCAGTATACATTTAAGATGGAAAGCAAGAATCAAAAACTTAAACTGCTGAAAGGGCAACTGCCACATGAGATTTTTATCTTTAATAAGTTTCCCCCACAAAACAGTGTGGAAGATCTATTACACCATGAATTATGATACTATCTGTGAGTTAGATTGCTGATGGATCAGACAACATGGGAGTAAACAGCACAGTGGGAATACAACTCCCTGAGCAGATACACAGGTCCAGTAGTAAAACAAATCTTCAGGTCAACATAAAAAATACCACACACACACGTGCACGCACACACACAAGGAGCAAAGGGAATCTGGTTTTGATATGAACGGATTTTTCAGAACCTGCAAACCGTTGGAGGAAAATCATCTAGAAATTTGTTCAGTGAACTCCAATAGCTGTTTCATAGGGAAGATAAACGTAAGGAGGCTGAGGACTATAATAGACAGCACCATCTAAAAGAGATACATGTAAGGAGTATTAGGATGAAAAAACCCAACATCATTTAATGCAAGGACTAGTGCCTTTAATCCAACAAAGAGATCATATCCTAAGGGATGATATCAAGCATTCATCAGAAAGCAGACTCATAAATATTTTTGGAAGTTGCTGTCTATGTTAGAAAAAACGCATCAGAGATTTTCAGCAGTTGATGTGAATTGCATTTTTATTGTTTTTTTTTCACCAGCTATATACCAACAAAGAATATTTGTGAAACTGTTTACAACCTCCCTACATGTAGCAGGTTTTATATAGAATCCTACCTCTGGTTCTGTCAAAAATCCATTCACAGATACAAGGACGTTGCAATACATCACTGTACAAGTGTATGTTCAACTTGTTTAGCAGCAAAGCACCAAACCTCAGCGTTCGTTCTGTTTAATGTTTCAGTGTTAACACAGAGAAGAAACAACCCTTCATTGTATTAGCTGAGAGACCATATTGAACTGCATCATATACATGCAATGGTGATTCTGCCATTTTCCTACATTTGCATGATGACCTGCACTCTTCTGGTATTTTTATAGAAGATAACTTTGCTATTTTTCCAACTTTTTTTTTAAAGCAGAAGTTTAAAAAGCAACTTCAAAATAGAAGAGCAACACTATATTAGTTGAACAAGAATTAGATCACAGTAACGTTCCATAATCTGGAATAACATAATTAATATAAAGTGGAAGAAACCTCTCTAACCTGCCCCCCTCATCTTCCTTATACCTGAGGAGATACAGTGATGCAAGGTTCAGTAACACCTAGAAGACTGATGTTCTCCTGTGACTCTTCCAAAAGCCACAACAACCATTCCCAACCCTGATTCTTCTGTACAAATTAATTAGTCCGTCTCCTTCCCTTTTTTTGGTAATGTACGTGCCTCATTAGAAGTGCAGTCCCTATTCCTATGCTTTTTAAAAACACTGATGAAAACAAGGCAACTGTAACAAGCGTGCACAGCAGGCAGTTTCCAAGGGGTCATATCTTCACTGCATTAATCCAGGGACTGCTGCAGTACATCATTATTGCCATTTTGGCTCCAGACCTGTTTTTTAAAATACTTGTAAGATATAGTGGGTATATTTAATGAAAAATGTATGCACTATCATTTCCTTTTACTAACTTCAAACTGCAGAATTCAGCTTCTAGCTGAAGAATGTCTATCTCCTGAAAGAGGAACTAAATGACCTTTTACAACACGTTAAAAAACTAGCATGTGCCATTTTGCTGCTTTTGATCTATTTTCATTTAAAAAAGCAAGAATAAGACATTAAAGTCAAGTACAAGAAAGCAAATAAAATAAATAGCAAAACTACCATTACATTCTGAAGTATCAGTCCTTTGCTGAAGATTTAGTCGCAATGAGCCCGTTCCTGTAAGTCCAGGTACAATTAATTTTAATGGGTTTTTTTTTGAAATGGACTGGTTCTCCTGTGGGTCAACACTTCGTGCAAGGCTAATGTCCTTCCAAATCTTATACAACCAAGCCAAGTGACCATGTTAAGTAGTAACATCATTTTTCAGTTGAAAGGAACATACCTTGCAGTATTTTTCAAATAAACCCCCCAAATTAAAGCACCTTTTCAGCCACAGCAATTGCATCACATTTGATGCAGTTTTGAATATCACAGTT
>NW_009221358.1:52181-66052 GCF_000690835.1 Fulmarus glacialis | reverse complement strand
CTCTAGGAGAATGCTGTGGGAGACAGTGGACATGTACAAAGAATTGAGATACTATGGCAAGCCCTCCTTAAAAAGGCTGAAAAGGAAAAATTAGTTGAAAAGTTTACATTACCAAATCATAAATCAGAAGGCATACTTTGAAAAATCCCAGCTGACAAGATTATTTGTGCCAAACTTTTTCCTGGTACCTCTGGGCTAAATAGCTTGCTATTTCTCCTTGAATTGATAGATTGGGGTTTGGGGTTTTTTTGTAAGCCAGAAGTGTCTGTCTTAAGGTTTAAGCACATGTTGTTGTAGACAAATTATACCACTTTTATTATGTGCTAAGTTAAGTCCAGCTAAATTATGTGGGCAAGCAGCCTATAATTATTGCTCATCTAACTTTATCTACTTCTTCCCCAAAAAGGTTATGAGAGTCTCTCAAGGCTGAAAAAGTGTTAAAAAGAACCTATGAACTCCCCATTTCTTCCATGGGCAATGTGGCTTGATTGCCCGTAAATGCAAGAAATCAAAGATGATTAGAGTCATGGCACTAATAGTTGGCAGGCCATAATAACTTCTTCACTTTTGAGGTTTTTTTTTTTTAAGTGTTACTCCTTATCCAGATACGGAATTGGATGTGCACACATAAGTGACTGTGATGTTATGCAGAATTTGAAGCCTTTTGGGGAACTGTGTGCTACCATACTATAATTCAGTTTTGTTGTGTTTTTTTCTTCTGGTCAAATCAGAACAGCACTGCATTTATTCTACTAGCTAACCTTGGTAGAAAAGCAAGGAAGACTATTTATATAACTTCAAATGTCTTAACTATTCTCTTGATTTTTTTTTTTTTTTTTTTAACTTTTGGAATTTAATTATTAGTGTTAAGGCTTAATTATAGTCTTTATTTGAATGAAAATTCTGTAGAATTAATCTTCTATCTTTTTTTAACAGGAACTGGAAATAAAGAAAATGGCTAAGACTGGTAACAAAGAAGCCTGTAAAGTGCTAGCAAAACAGCTTGTACAACTGCGGAAGCAGAAGAATCGAACATACGCTGTTAGCTCTAAAGTCACTTCTATGTCGACTCAAACAAAGGTCATGAACTCTCAGATGAAGATGGCAGGAGCTATGTCAACTACAGCAAAAGTAAGGCATTACAAGATGTTCTTTTACATTAAAATGCAGCATATGGTTGCAAGAGTTAAGTTCTGTTGTTTTGTATAAGATAATTGAAGGGATAAAACTTATTGCTTAATACCCCAAATGTTGAGGATACAATAGGGAAATGTAATTTGATTCACATTATGAAATTTTTGTCTAGTCAATCCAGCCAGTTAGCACCTAACTAAGCGTATTTTCTTAGGCTAGACATCTGTCAAATATTTGCATGGTAAAAATAAACTCTAATGCCAGTGGAAGAACTCTTTTAGTACATCAAAAAAACCCAAACCATGCCGCTATAGTGTCTTGCCTGTATATCTCTTTTTTTTTAGCAGTTTTTATTGGGAAACAGTAGGGCATGCTTTGTCTAGAAATCAAGGCACTGTGTCACAGTAGCTTTATGGCCTGCGCAAAAAGTAGGTTATTGCTTTGGGTCTTAAGTTCCTAAGGAAATCTAATCTGGAGTTCTCACTCTCCGTGCTCTAAGGAAACAGTATTGCATTAAGTTTTCTAGCAAATCTCATCGCATAAGAGAGTCTGAAAAATCTCATTTATCCCAGTCAGTTGTGAACTTCCCCTATTTCCCTGAATTGATAAATAGGGAGTTTGCTTTTGGCAAGGAGGATTGTTCAGTTTGAGGTGTAGGAAACAGAATTAGCTCACATCATTGTAGATGACTTGTGCTTTTATCACAGACAAGTTAAATCCAGTTACGTGCCAGTTAAACACAGTAATGCAACACAACTTAGTGCAGAAAGTAACTACTGCTAAGGCTTTGCTGTCAGATGTCTTTTAGAAGCAGCATGTTGGCAGGTATCAGCCATTCAGTGATAAAAAGTTGTGGCTCTGTAGCAAACTTTCCATCCTCCATGACTAACCGACAAAGGGGGGGCTTATCTGACTGTACAACCGATCAAGTTAAACAGCTTACTCAGTATTCCTGCAACAGTGTTGCACGTGAGCAAGTTGGTCTTGCTTTTTAATTATTACATGGTTAACTTGTTTTTCTCTATGAGACGGCATGAATTAAATTTCTCAAAACCAAAGTGTCCTAAGACTAATTATGAAGGTTAAGTCAGTACAAAAAACAAAAATACTAAAAAAAAAAAATTAACTGGCATCCAGAAAAGTGATGTTTTTTGACACACAGCAGGTACTTTTACTATGGACTAGTTTGTGTAACGTTATTGGAGAGGAAGGTGTTAAATTTTTTTGGTCACTTTTGAAGTGAGTATTTTGCCCTATCAATACGGGAAGCTTATAAAGGAAAAGTATTCCGTCGTTCATTTTGAAGCTTATGAACTATTCTTAATCTCATACAACCATCAGTGAAAAATACATGGAATCAGTTGTCTCAACAAGCAAGACAAATACATGAATGCAAAGCTTTCAAAATATTTTCTATATACTTTTTAGCATATATGGCACTAATTTTGGACACAGTAAAGTCCAGTTAATAGTTATCTATTTCTTTTAGTCATGCGTCTGACCTTTATTTTCTGAAGATACATAAACTTTATATCAGTTTAGTGCAAATATTTTTGATGTCCATCTATAACTCTTGTAAAAGAATTCTAAAGAACCAACACCCTCTCAGTCCAGAAAAACTTTTTAAATTCAAATAATGTGACTATGAACACACTCTTTGAAATTCAAGTAACATTAGAAGCATAATACATTATCACTTTAAACAAACTCGGACACAAAAGCAGAAGAGCTTCTACGAAGCCAGTAGCGGCTGTAGTAGCTTGATAGCATCCCTTTTAATTAACCAACTCTTTTATCTTCTCAAAGATGGTTAGACTTTACGTTTGAATTGCTCATGTCTATATTTAGGTTTTGACGTCCCCTGGGAGATACAGTAGCTTGCTTCTTGGGAAAGAAGAAAATACTAAATACCAGTGCCTGCAAAGGCAGTGCTGCATACTTGTAGTAAAACAGGTGAAGTTTATTACACTGTCACAGAAAGATCTCTGTGCTTCACAAAGATTGATCCTAAGCTAATATGTGCTTCCTGAACACTTCGATATTTGCTTTTCAGAGAAAAGTAATTTTTCCATTAAATTGTAACATAAAGAAACAATTGCAATTTAATGCCTGTCCTCTAGTGGTGGTTCAAATAAACGTTCCTTACTGAATAAAAAACCTGCAGCCATTTACCTCTCTAAAGCGTATAGCCTGCAAGCTAGGAAATATTGTCCTACCCTTTTCATTTAGATCAGGCAGATTTTTCCTAATATAAGGCCAGGAGAAGGGTTGTGGTGCAAGAAAGACGCATACATTTAAAAGCGTATCATTAGGGTAGTAGATAGCAATATTTCTTACTAGGTGCAGACTGTACTATTGATCTGTTGTGTATCTACAGTTCTCACGGGATGTAAAGAGACAAGGAAAGTGAAATTTGGACTGAAGGTTTTTTTATTAGAAAAGTCTTATTCCTTCTTAATGTATATATTGGCCTTTACTAATGTCTCATTGCATGATTAAGGGTTTTTTCAATATTAATAGACAATGCAAGCAGTTAATAAGAAAATGGACCCACAAAAGACACTACAAACAATGCAGAATTTCCAGAAGGAAAACATGAAGATGGAAATGACGGAAGAAATGAGTAAGTTCTGCACTGCAGGGAACAGCTAGCTGCAGCCCACAGTGCTCTTAAAGGGATAGAACCAGTCTGGAAATACTGGTGTTTGAGATTTTTTTCCTACAATTCATGAGATTGACAGCAAAAATGAAGAGCAAACAAAACAATGCATGTCTGAGCAGGGTGGCTGCCTTAGGCTTTTTAGTAGCTCTAGATACTTAAATCCAATTTTTCTCATCTTCGTGCAAAAAACCATTATACTTCTAGAAAGAACATACTGGAAGGGAAGGAGATTTGAGACCAGTTCAAAACCTTGTTGGTGTAACTGGTAGGGGGACTTGAAAAATTGCCCTTTCTATAGCTGACAGTTCTGCATGTGCTTTTTTTCCTTCTGGGACTGGACGCTTAAAAATTTGAGTTTAATTTAGACATCTCAGCTTTACAGACATGGTGGTATGGGATGTTTTTGTCTCCTTTTTTATTTTAAGCCACAAACTTCTTGGGGGATGGCAAATTTCTTTTTCCGGATTGCATCTGACCACTGTCAACTAAATAATACCAAACTTCCTGCTGTTGCTAGCAGTCTCCTTCCTATACTAATCCCTGCCACTGTGTTGGCCATAGTAAGTAGCATGGACTTGAAACAATATTGTGAGCAAGATGCGAACACCTCAACTGTGCAGAATTGTATTGTTGCAATTCAGAAATTAGCTGAATAATTAACAATTTTGCAACTTATTTGGAGGAGGGAAAGGAAAGGGATTTTTATGGAACTGCAGAAGATGTTTTTAAGAAACGTTAAAGTCGAGGAGGGAAAGGAAAGGGATTTTTATGGAGCTGCAGAAGATGTTTTTAAGAAACGTTATAGTAGGGCGGGAAGTAGGGTGGGAAATAGAGCAACTGAACTATTTCGGTGAAACCAAACATTTTTATAAAAGCAGTCGTGCCTTACCCTGTTGTTGCTCTAGCTGTGCTCACAGGCTTTGCAAGGCAGAGGTTAAGAAAGCCTCTCCGATGTAAAGCTGCTTTCTGTTGGTATCTTATGTATTGGTATTACTACTACATTCTGGGAGGATAGAAAGATGGTACTAAGCTATTTCGGAAATCTTTTGGCTTAATGTGGTGCGGATTTTTTTTTTCTTTCTTCTAAGTTAATGATACTCTGGATGATATTTTTGATGCTTCTGATGAAGAGGAAGAAAGCCAGGATATTGTTAACCAAGTGCTTGATGAGATAGGAATTGAAATCTCTGGAAAGGTATGGCTATTTTTACCTAGTTCATGTGCTTCTTCCCCTTCATTGCCTTTTTTTAAATAGTTTATTCTAGCAGCCTTTATTTTACAGTCCCATTCTAGAAGTCAGCTTGTCATAACATGTATTATTTTGACTGAAGAAAACTTCTGTTGTCTTCTAGATGGCCAAAGCTCCATCAGCTGCCAGAGGCTTACCATCTGCATCAACATCAAAAGCTGCTACCATATCAGATGAAGAGATTGAACGACAGCTCAAAGCTTTAGGAGTTGATTAGCTTGGTGGCAATATACGGTCTGCCTTCTAATTATTCAGCTGCAGACAGATGTAAAAAGTGCAAATACTCTTTCAATGCAACTGATGTCTAGGAAAACTCTGAAGCTTCAGAAATTACAACTTGAAGTTGGTACTGGGGGAAGGAGATGGGGAGAACACTTTGAATCAATTTACAGGGAGAAGTACACTTGGTGTGTCCATTGCATGCAGTCTTTTTTGAGCACTGGACGAACCAGGCGTGTAGTTCTAGTGATAAATTAATTTATACCTGATCTGAATCTGTCCTCTGAATTCAAAGTTTTCTTCTGTCTCTGTTGCTTATCTGTCTTTAGAATTGGATATTCAGTGGCTGGTGGTGATGCCTCCTAGGACAGCACCTATATAATATATATCATTTTTATAAAACTATTGCTATAGAAAAATTCTTAGTCTGTCATCTTAGCACAAATGAAACTTTACCTTTGCTCTTAGTTGGAAACTATTTTCTTTTGATGAGAAATAGGCTTGAACGTCTAGCAAATTTAGGCAGAAAGAAAAAGAATTTTATGTATTTCTTTCACGTTCTTGTAGTACCTTTTGAGTTGATTAAATAATAGCTGGTTATTCTTTTTACTGAAAGGGAAGGATACTGTCCTTGTGCAGTTAATTTTAAAGGAAGAGGATTTAAATTTGTTAGTAAACTTTGTCGCATGAAAGGCACTGATTGAACTCTATTGTACTGTAACATAGCTGGTTTCAACAGAATTGCTGTGCCTTTATGTATATAAATCTTGTACCTTTGTGATTTTTTTCAGAATGAAAGGTGAGTAAACTGTAATTAAGATAGGTTTCACAGAACACTATGGCGAGAGCTGTGTGTACACTTGATGGGACTCAGTACTGAAGTTCAGAAATGCACTTGTTCAGAAATGCAACTTGTGCACTTGCAAAAAGGACATTTGCCTGAAACAATATTTGTATATATTTTACAGTATTTCTTAATGGAAGATAACTGTGCATAATTGTATTGTTTACTAAGACTCAATTGATCACATTGATAAGCTAAATCTAAATTTTAGTTTTGAGAACAATTTTGAATGATACATGATAGTTACTTGTCTAAACACGGTAATAAAAGTGTTCTGGTTCCGTGAAGGTTTTTCTATGGTCTCTGAACTGCATCAGCATGATTCAGTGGAATGCATTGGGCTAACGAAATAAGAACTGTTGATAATGTAAATAGATGACAAAGTCTGAAAATGCAGTTCCCAATTATGATGTCCCAGATGGTGTGAAGTTCCTCAGCCCTTACTCTGCTGGAGATTATTTGCCCCTCAGCTGTACTGACTTAGCAGGACTATTCATTGAATAGAAACAACAAAATCATCTTGGCTTTAAAAAGAGGAAAGCAAAATACCTCCCAAGAGTGAGACACGGATAACTGTGGGGGGACAAACTTCATAAAGAGACTTTGCTGCTAGAGAGTGTGGCAGGAAACCATAACCTCTGTGAATCTACTGTTGTCACACCATCTGCTTTTTAGGATTGAAGTCAGCATAGAAATAAAAAACAGGTGAGCCTTCATCTGTTTTTTGGCATAGAAATGGAGGTGTTCTTTCTCTTCGAAGGAAGTAATGGACAAACTATGAATCTGTGAGGTAGCGGGTAGGAATGTGTAAGTTTATATATTTCATATATCTGATATGAGGTGAATATTCTTTTTTTTACAGGTTATTTTGTAAAAATCTAATAAAAGGCTTTTTATTCCGCAATGACTTCATCCTCTGTAGGGTTAGTCTTACACATCTGTCTCTTAGTGGGCTTTCTTTGGACTCCTGTTAGCTCTGATAAATTTTCCTTTGACCTATGCTATAAAGCAGCATAATATTTGTTGTAGTTGTTTGTGGGTCTTTGACTTAAACTCAACATTCAGTAAAGACTTGGTTAAGTTTGCATTCCCTTCTGTCTGTAACTGGGTGTCCAAGTACTGCTCTTAGGCACTGAAGGAGAAACCGTAATATGAAATTAATTAGGTATAAAATGTTACTGATAGATTGTATTTTGGTTGAACACCGAGGTTTGTGTCCTTTCTGAATGAAGTGTGCACTTTATCCTTTTAATGACTTTCAAAAATGGGCATAATTCTGAGTTTTTTCCTCTATCTATGGGGTCTTTGATGAACAGTAATAAAGGCATTGTTTTTTTGTGTCAGTAAAACTGCTGAACTAGGGCTACTGTCAATATCTATCCAGTCTTTCTGTTAACAGTTATCTTTTAAGTCCTGCAGCTCTAATCTGTATAAAAATCTTTCAGCAGCAGGCTGAGAAGTGTTTTAGGTTTGCAGGCTTGCTTATATTTATTTCAATTATAGTTAGTATGTTGTAGCTGTCTGTAACAAAATTGCATTCCCTACTTAGAAACAAATTCCTTTTAAATCACTCTTAGCAGACTAAAAAAACCAACCCACTCCATCCTTAACTCCTTTATCCTTGCTGACACCTCAATAGCAACTGAATCTGAAAGTCGCCCATCCAAGAACAGCAACACAATTGTGCATGCACCTAAGAATGGCTCTACTGGGGCAGACTGAGGTCCATCTCACCCAGAATCCTACTCCACAAGCGCCCATAAGCAATGCCCAGGAAAATACGAGAACTAGATAAACGCTTCCTCCCCTAATACTCTTCCAGTGTAGATGATGCTTCCTCCCCTAATACTCTTCCAGCCTCTATTTTCAATTTAAAGCACTTCCAGAGCCATATGTAAGTTCCTCTATATACAGCAGCTTTGAGTGGCTTTCTCATCTGTGAACTTGTCCATATAAATAAACTCCTGGCACCCACATTTTTCAGTAGAGGAGTTCCACAGATCTAATCCCCACCACATTAAGAACCACCACTTCTGTTTTTTCTGAAGCTGCTTTCCAGCTTCACATGTTTACTCCTTGTTCTTGCATTAGGCATGATGGTGAACAGCCTGCCTCCATCCAGCCTTTCAATACAGCACATAATTCAATAGACCTCTATAGCATTCAATGCACACATTAAATCTAGAAGAGAGACAGTAGCTTAAACAGTTCTTCATCTTACTTTTGATCATCAGCTTTGCCTGTATAGGATCCTTTTCTAGGTCTGTTGGATCCTTCAGATGAGGGGGACAGAATGCTACACAGTACTTCGGAGACAGGCGAGCCACAGATTTACATGTTGTCATAACGTCTTGTTTTGTCCTCTATTCTAGTTTTAACACCCTACCTAAAGTTACCAGGCGAAAAGTAAGAGCAAGAAAAAACCCCACAAACATCTCAAAGAAAAGTAGCGCAGCCCATGTTAGTCAAATGGCTGACTAAACTCTTACTTGCAGGTTTATAGGACTACCCTTCAGAAGTCTTATCCAGGGGTTTTTCCCCAATCAAGAGTGATTGATGGCAATTACCCAGTGAGTAAGTTGTTCCTACAGAAAAAAATGAATTGCCACTTTCTCCAAGTCTAATGGCTGCAGCTGCAGCACATTAAATTGATTTCATCCAGCTTTTTTTCTTTAAACAATTCTGCTGTAATTTGTTAGTAATTTCTGTGGCAACAGCTAGATGTGTTTAACGAACGGCTGCTTCCTCCACTTAGCCTTTTGTCATTCTTTTGCAAGAAAATGGCATTATGTGTCACCTTTCATTTTATTTTGCTATGCTTCTGCAATTAGCTTTCACTTGTAAGACTAGAAATCACAATGTTACGGTAAGTCTGCTCTTGAATTAATTATTACAGCATGCTAAAATGAATAAGCACATCAGCATGATACACAACTGAAAAAGTAAAGTGTTACCGAAGCAGAACTACAAACCATTACCTGGAATACCAAATGTATAAGAATACTTTATTGGATGGGGGGGGGGTTTGGGGGGGGGGTGGGAAGTACAGGCTTATAGCATTTCTAAGAAGCCTTTTATAATTACGAAAATAACTTAGAATATAAATAAATTTTATATATATCAGATAGTTTCAACATACATAACATTAGACCACATAACGTAAAGGTACATAAACGCATGCCACCACCTTCATTGACTGCTAATCTTCTCAACTGTATTTATCTTTCATCCTTTTGGATAGCTTATGATCTGTCAATACACACGTGGTGGATAAAGGGTAAGGCTTGGTCTTTCTCTGCTGTAGTGGGTGAGTTATGCTAGTGATGAAAACAACCTGAAGAAAGTACATAGCACAAGTTCTCCCCTTTGAGTTATTAAATTGAAGGTTTCTTCTAAATTAAGGGGTTATAGCAAATGAATTCATCTGTAAAAATGTATTTTTTTTAATCTAGGAGCCGAATTTCCATAGGCATATTCAGCTATGGTCACTGTAATAGGTATCAGAGATAATTTAATATACACTAGAGACAGAGCACTTAACTTGTACACACTGCTTCTAAGTGGTCTTGAACATTAAACTCCTTTTACTTTCTGTGGGCCTATTATCTAGACATTTTCTAAATCATCAGGTCTGTTTTATGGAAAAATAAAATGTATCTTGCATGTATTCAGTTAATTTCAGTCCTGGGAAAACTAAAAAATACATATATGGTAATGGGCTATTCTAATAACAATGAGCAGGGCTGATGAGATGGCTGGATAATCTATCCCTGGTGAGTATTACAGTCATTAATTCAGTTTCTTGGTACCTGGCTTTCTGATAGGTAGAGCTCTGGCACTGTTTTTTTTTTTTCCCCCCTGATTATCTCTCTAGGCTACAGGATGACAAATAAGGGATTATTTTCAATTAGTGGGGTGTAAGAGAGTGGGAATATGCAGTGCAATAAATGCTTTGCGTGGATAGTTATTTCAGAGCACAAGGGCCGCCTTTTTTTAGCTTAACACACTATCTCTGGTGTAAGTATGTCCACACATGGATTTAATCAGAAAAAAAATACAATGCAGAGAAAGCCCGAAGTAATAAAGCCCTGATAATTCTCTATTTTTTCCCCCTCAAGTCACAAAGTCTTAAGGTAAGGTAAATTGTATCCCAATTTTTATAGCTAAGCCTATCCAAATCAAACTTTAAGGCATATAACTAATTAGCAAGAATTACCTTTGATAACAAGCATTTAAAAAAGTCACTTCTACTTGGCACCTGTTTAAGGCAGCCAACTGGTGGTATGTGGAGATACAGCACACAGTAGGAACAGTGTTGACACCTCCATACCGGTAAGCTTACTCTACTGTAAATAATGACAGCAATTATGGCACATTTCTAATGGCTTTGTCCTGAACTTACACAAGGAATTCACCTGATTCACGCAGAGGTGTACAGCTGTTGTGAGTGGGTAGCTGAGTTTGAGCCGTCCTTTGGAAAGGCAGGTCTTCAGCTAGCGTTCTTCTACCTGGCTCTCAGATCTAGTGGCTGTCCCACAAGATCCTATGAGTATTTCCCATCCTTGGCCATAACTAGATATTCAGCAGTGTCACCACTGCTTGTTTAAGGTCACTTACCTTCTCTTCTTTGAAGTTCTAATTTCTCACTGATGCTCAGTGTTCACCGCTAGAGGTGGGACCCTGCCATGTGCCTAATGGCTTGCAATCCCGCAAAGGGTAGCACAGTTAGCTAGTTAGCATGGGGGGAGCAGTAAAGCACATGCATGGACATGCAGAGGCGAGATACTTTCAATACTACAGCTGCTGATACCAAGCTTTGTAATCTTTCCTCACACACAACACAAAGGTTTTGTTTCCTGATGCTTAGGGTATCTACACAGGGTTCTCCATTAGTCGTTAAATGTACCACAGATGCAAGAAAGGCACAGCACGGGGAAACTGCAAGTACTTGGGCAACTTGGAAAGCATTTCTAGTTGAATAATGCATAATAGGTTCCTTGCAGTTAAGCAGACCTCCAACTCTTTAAATATATACAGTAGCATTTAATTTGTTTCCAACATTTTACATTAAACTTGGGTCTTCCACAACACACTACATCTGAAGCTGGCTAGCTTGTAGAGAAACAAGTGGTTTACTGATTTTTCTTTTTTCTTTTTTTTTTTTTAAACAACATAGTATTTACAATATTTACAAAAAGCAAAACAGAAATCCACATCTATACGTGGAAAAGCTTTACCGGCATTCGTGATGCTCCTTGATAATAGAGCTAAAGGCATTCTGATGTAAGCTTGTCTTCACTCTTTTTTCCCTTTGTCTTCTGTTGCAAAACCAAACTCTCACAACTTCTTTCTCAAGATTGAGCCCCTCAGCCATCCTCATAATTTCCTGAGAAGAAGGCTTACTTTGTTCTCCGAAGTGCCTCTCTAGGGCTTCTTTGGCAGCAATACTGGATAAAGGGATAAAATTTCATTTTTAAAAACTTTTCTGACATATTCAAGCTTTCACCACTAGTTCAGGAGAAGGGTCAAGTAAGAGCACTGAAGGTAGTGACTTGGTTTGTTTTCCTCTTTTTCTATGTAAAGAAAACCCACAGAGCTTAAAAGTATGCTATAGTTCTTTGCTGACATGAACAGGATCACATCATGCAGAATTTCAGCGCAGAGTAATTTAAAGGCAAAACTAGCATCAAGTTTGGTACAATTTCAGTGATAATCATGAAATATTTATGCTTGTGTTCTCTAGGAGATACAGCTACTAACTAGACATGAATGGGATCACAGCTATTGGAACAAGCCTGACCACCCATTCTGCCCCAGTCACAGCAGCGTCATAGGGGTTCAGCAAATGCACATTACTGGCGTTACCTGGTTGCATCAAATCATTTGGGTTTACAAAGGGGAAGAGCTCCATCACTTACAGTTTGGGAAATGCTGTATGTTTTATCAAGTTCTGCGCTTCATTTTGTAATAGAGAGGATACTAAAGTAGTTCTAGAAACCACAGAGATTATGGCGAGCTGCTTTAGCAATCATCGCGTTTTCTAAAAGTCTGCCTTAATCTATTCCTCAGAATCAGCAGTGACCAAAGTTGAGTGGTTCAGTAAACAAAATAAGTTAAGACTACTATCTTTTCTTATTGTCAGATAAAATTTGCTTCCCGTTTGTGTTACATATTCTCATGTAATATGACTATCTGCAACATGCTTGTGTGCCACCAGGATGCATCCAGAACTGGAGCAGTAGCTGTAATTTCTTTGGACACAAGAGGGCACTTCAAGCATTATTCTGGAAATGAGATGCTGGTATTTCTGTTACAGAAATATAGGAAGTATCTGCTGGAGTTCTAGTTATTTCATTACTTCATCTGTCATGTGTTGTTGGTCTTTCATTTACAGGTCAATTTTGCAATATTTACTAATGTTACTAAAACTACCTAACTAATAGCATGGTGTTCTGCAAACACAGAAGTATAGAAATATCACTATTTTTGACTAACAACTTCTTAGGCTTTGATCAAAGTATAAAATAAAATAACTTCCACAAATTCAAATTAAGTAGTTTTTGCTCAGGGTATAACTAACCTAACTTAGTTTGTGGGACTTTTGTTTTACCTCTAGTTTGCCTTCAAACATCCATTAAGAATTGCTAAGAGTAAGGCTGCAGTTCAGATAAAGTCCATGTCTCTGATTAGTTTCACGTCTTCAGACTGAGGTCCTATATGCCTTCAAAGGAACAATTAATATTTTCTTACTAAATGGGATTTGGTCCTGAACTTCCCCTCAGTTATCTGTGCCCTTGACAACCTGCCGTATTCGATACTCCCAGTGCAGTGGGGTTAGATGTAAAAGCAGGAATAATTAAAAAATGCTTAATAGAAGGACTTTTTTTCTCAATAGCTGTTAAAAAACAACACCAAAACCCACAATGTTGGATGAACAGTCTTCAGTGGGTTCCTCTAGCCAGGGGAAAACACCTAGGACAGAGATGCTCTCAACTCAGAGCTCTCATGCAGGCCATACTGCATAAACTGGGCAAGGTCTTGGCACTACTGCTCAAGTCCTTACTGGCTTGTAGAGAAGCTGAGAGCAGAAACTGGCCTCCTGAGAGTAAAGCTTCATCCTTTGTGAGGTGCTGTGAGGAGCAGATGAGCTATGAAGCATCTCCCATCCTAAATTCACTCCTAACTGAGAAGCATCCCCTCAGAGGAATACTTAATTCAAAAGTCAGAGAGAAATCACATCTTCATTTTATTCCTTATATCAAAGGCAATATGACTGACAAGATGCATCCCAGAGTCCTGAGAGAATTGGCCGATGTAGTTGCTGAGCCACTCTCCATGATATTTAAAAAGTCATGGCAGTCAGGTGAAGTCCCTGAAAAGGGGAAACATAATCCCCATTTTTAAAAAGGGAAAAAAGGAAGACCCAGGGAACTACAGGCCAGTCAGCCTCACCTCTGTGCCTGGGAAGATCATGGAGCAGATCCTCCTAGGAGCTAGGCTAAGACATATGGAGGACAGGGAGGTGATTCGAGACAGCCAGCATGGCTTCACTAAGGGCAAGTCCTGCCTGACCAACATAGTGGCCTTCTGTGATGGAGTGACTACATCAATGGACAAGGAAAGAGCTATGGATGTCACCTAGCTGGACCTCTATAAGGCTTTTGACACGGTCCTCCACAACATCCTTCTCTCTAAGCTGGAGAGATATGGATTTGATGGATGGACTTTCTGGTGGATGAGGAATTGGTTGGATGGTCACATCC
>NW_009221358.1:10395-51679 GCF_000690835.1 Fulmarus glacialis | reverse complement strand
GATTCTGCCCCTCTACTCTGCTCTGGTGAGACCCCACCTGGAGTACTGCATCCAGCTCGGGCATCCTCAGCACAAGAAAGACATGGACCTGTTGGAGCGGGTCCAGAGAAGGGCCACAAAAATGATCAGAAGGATGGAACACCTCTCCTACGAAGAAAGGCTGAGAGAGTTGGGGTTATTCAGCCTGGAGAAGAGAAGGCTTTGGGGAGACCTTATTGCAGCCTCTCAGTACTTAAAGGGGGCTTATGAGAAAGATGGGGACAAACTTTTTAGCAGGGCCTGTTGCGAAAGGACAACGGGTAATGGTTTTAAACTAAAAGAGGGTAGATTCAGACTAGATATAAGGAAGACATTTTTTACAATGAGGGTGCTGAAACACTGGAAGAGGTTGCCCAGAGAGGTGGTAGATGCCCCATCCCTGGAAACATTCAAGGTCAGGTTGGACGGGGCTTTGAGCAACCTGATCTAGTTGAAGATGTCCCTGCCCACGGCAGGGGGGTTGGACTAGATGACCTTTAAAGGTTCCTTCCAAACTATTATATCATTCTATGACTCAAAAAACAAGTCTCAGGTTGAATGTGAGAGGAGAAGGTACATGTTGTGACCTAGGACAATAGAGCAGTCTCCGGGAGGTGGCATTGTGCATCGGGAATGATCCCTGATCAAAGAGCAGGCACTTCACTGTAATGGGGAGGGGCCGACAGCACCAGAGTTGTGCCCAGAGGCAGCCTAATTCCCTTCCTGTAGAATACTACAGTTCCTTGGAGGCCTCCTGAGTGAATTCTTTTTCACCAAAGGTTATAAGAGTCTGGGATATCTAAAGGAGAATTAAATACCCCATGTTCTCATTTTAACTATTGGTAATTGTTTTTTTAATATGATTTACCAGCCTACTTGATTTCCATATAGAGTTGAGGCTAGATAGATGGTAGATGTTGACCACCAGAAATGTGAGAAACAGGAGGTTTCTCCTGTTCTCAACAGGAGAACAACTCCCTTTTTTTTCCCTTTAGCTCATTAAAGTGTTTCTTTGGCAACCCCAAAGAATCCAGTGACAGAGGATAGGGACAGGGATGCAATATTACATGTAAATGCTTGCCCTCAAACTTCCCAGACCTCACTTGTCTGGCAAAATAATGCAATTTATTTTGGTATAATATAGAACCTCCCAAAATGAAAACAAGAATCCTCTGACACCTTATTCACTATATAGATATCATAAAATTTGGGCAGAATTGGAATAAAATATTTTTTCACATTAAAGTGTGTTGTCATATGTTGAAAAAAAGTCTTTAATTGGGAAAAGTAGTATATTTAGAGCAAATTGGAGTTTTGGAGGGTTATGCTGTTATTTTTCACTGGAATTTTTCAAAATAGTGAAACATTTTGAAAAGCTAGCTATAGAGATTCATTAATAGAAAATAACACTTTGATTTTGAACCCAAGAAAAAGAAGTGTGTTAGCTAAAGTGGTTTCTAACGTGTAACACCCTAAATATTTATTACCTTATGGTGGTTCTGCGCTTCCTCTTCCGCTCATTCACTCCAACTTTTTCATTGTATAAAGCTGTATTAAAAGCAAACCAAAACCTGGCAGTTACTTCCACAGAGAATGGAAAACAAGCACAGTCATCACCAGAAAAAAAGTCCCTTTCTTTAAAGACAGAAGAAAGCATAACATATAATGCTGCTGGATAAGAGCAGCACCACACATAGGAGCACTTCTTTCTTTAAGATGGTTGATCATTGTTTTACCCCCAGCTATAAATGGTTATAAGCAAAAATGGTCTGCTACTGGTAAAGCTGCAAACAGCGCTGCCCCTGGGCCTATGTACCTGCGGAGCTGTACTTCAGCCCCCTCCTTTGACGTACCTTCTTCCTCCGTTCTAGGGAGATAGAGCCCATTTCCATACCCCTCGGCTACCTCACCCTCTTTCTTCAGAAACACAGCCTTGGCCCCCAGCCCCATTTATTCATCTGCCTCTTCCACCCCACTTTCTGACAGACAAGTCCCCCCTTGCTGCCTGCACACCTGGTCTTACCCTGCAGCTCAAGCCTGTAACGCTGCTCGGGCGGCCAGCAGCTGCTACCCACCACAACCCCCCCACAAGCAATTCTTGCAATGTGCCGGCCTCTGGTTTCTAGTGCAGTTATAGGGGAAGGAAGCTTTCTACATTTGGTTCAAAGGAAACTGAAGTGTGTGGCGGCAGCAGCTGTTTAACAACATTCCCTACTGAATACAAATGGCAAATCCAAAAAGTAGCATTAAGATCATCTTCTCTTTCTTCCAATGCTAGGTGAGTGCTGCACAGTAGTAGACCTGGCTTTTGTCACCTCCAGACACACTGTTTCCCAGCATCACAATTCATCCAGCTGAAAAGGCTGTTCTTTAAGGCAACCCATTTCCTTCAAATCAACCAACCTCTTCTAAAGTACACTTTGCCCAGTGAACCCCGTGACTCTTCCTGCAACTGGAAGGTAACTGGGCAAGAGGAAGGGAATCCTCTAGCAGAAAAAAGGTCTCATCAAAAACCTCCGTGCCACGCTATTCTTCTTCAGGGTTTAAAGACCACTGCCTCAGCTGAACTCAAATCCTTTCCCCCACAGCCACATGTCATATGCCAGAGGTTGGAATAAAGTCCTTTGCTAGTGAAGAATCCCTGTATGCTGCTAAATGGGCTGTCCTGCAGATCCTAACAACAGCTCTGACCTATGCTACAGAAGTGGAGCTAGTTTACTGGGATTGGACTGAAAGAAATTACTTCCAGTAGGCCAAGTGGTGTTTCTGCTGTTCTGTACCCCCCATGCATTTCAGTTTGTCCCTCCTTGCTCACCCAAAAAAGATAACCAACATTTAATATAAACACACCTTAGTGTTTAAAGCTGGTAAAACAAAAACTTTAGTCTATGGAAGACACGTACTAGTCCTTCAACATGTATATAGGATTCTGGGTTAAAGGCAAATCAATATTTAGAGGATTTCAATTCTCTACCTCCTACTTGTTCTGCTTCCTCCAGCCACTTGGACAGTATCGATTTCAGTTTGCATGCATTCTTGAAACTCAGCTGCAAGTTTTCAAACCGGCAAATAGTAGTTTGGCTGAATTCAGAGCCGTGCACAGCAGCCAGGGCTTCTCCAACGTTGGTTTGTGTATAACCTGCCAAAAACGAAGAGAAAGAAGTCACTTTGGAGCTTTCTAGAAAGGGTTACTTTCCTTGAGACACTTAGCCCTTCACTGCTGACTCTCACGAACAGTGTGTGCCTGCAGTGTCTTCAGGATGGGCTTTCTGCAGAACTCTCTGTGGCTGCCTAGGAGCTCACATCAGAGACACGTTCAGTCTCCTGTTGGTTTCAGTGGAGTTTTACACTGATTTAGTGGAGTTTTACACTCGGAGATTAGAGATTTGAGAAGGATCCAGACACTCCACACCTTTCTTTCTATAGATGGCGCAATGGCAATAAGCTAATCCCTGGCAGCACCGCTGGTCTCCTGTTATTTGTTGCAACAACTAAATTGAAGCGGTCAGAGAAATGCTGCGGTTTCCATGCAGACACTGACTTTGTAACAGCAGCTCCCCGTTCAGTGCTCTGAACGTGTACCTGCCATGTTCAAGGGTCTGGCTCATCGTCCTCCCGTTCTGCCTCTGTGCCAGAACAGGCAGGATCTCTTTAGATGCTGAACGTCTCAAGAGGCAGCTTTTAACCTCCATTTTGATTGCACTAACTCTGTGTCTCTCAATCTCAAACCCACAATTCTGTCTTCCCTTGTAAAGCTCAACCTCAGCCTGTGCAAACTGCATTTTTTCCCATCCGAGCGTTAAGCCCAGTCTTACAGGCTTCTGTGTCATTTGTTTGCATCAGAGGAAGTTTTGTTCCCTCACAAATTCAGGATGAAGATGCAGTAATAATCACTGGGATTAATAGCGCGGGGCCTAGCAAACCTTTCCATTGCTGTGGCTGACATTAAATACACGATACACAGCAAAACTGATGAAGTTGCAAATACTATTTTAAACCCCAAATTTTTGTTTCAGTCCTTATTTTTACACTGCAAATGGAACACACTAGCTTTCTAGCTGTTGAGATAATGCATAGAAACCTGTAATAACCTTATAATTTTTTTACATTTATAAAGCTAGAAGGATGCCCTATTTTGTAATGATACAATGTACTGTTATAAGCAATAATGTCAAAATTGTAACCCTTCATTCAGAGTACCCAATATTCATAAGTGGGCTGAATCTGCAGCGCCGGATGTTATTTTTTTTCAGTACAGCTCAAACAAGGGTGAGACAGGCTTTTACTTTGCAATGTACCTCTATCACCTACAGGTGAGAAAGACAGGGCTTAGTCCACCTTTGTCCTCAGCTAAGACTGCCCAGTGAAAGACGAACACCGGAGACCCTCTAACGCAATCCATCTCTCATCAGCCCCAGTAGTTACCAGACAGCAACAAAGATATCAGTTGCTGCTGTATCTGTGTCTTGGCACAAGAAAATAAACCAGGAAGAGAAGCTTCCTACTGGTATGAAAAATTTGCCATGGATGTCACCATCTTGTATACTGAAATGACATTGCACCATCAGATGAAGCACTTAATGGGGAAGAGGACAGATATGAGAGGTTAGAGCATGCGCTGCCCTAAGTTGCAGAAAATTTGGGGCTATGCAAAATAACACACCTGCTACTGAATTTAATTTAATGAACAGCAATAATTTTCTCTGCACTTAAGACAAATAATTTAAGGGCAGGAAAGTTTAAAGTCACTTTCTGTGTACTAAGTTGCAAAAAACTGAATTTCATTAATTTCGTGCAAGTCTTCTAGGAATAGAGAAAGTTTGGCAGTGCAAGGCAGGACTAGAGACAACTGCAGAGGCTACACCATAAAAAATTTGGAAATAATTGGGCTTTCAACTGGAATTTTTCAGCCTTTTGTTCACGGACATAAAGCACATACCCAGCTTAATTCTCCGCAGCTTAAATTCGTTAGCAAATTTCTCCAGTTCCCTGATTTCAGGGGAGTCCATGTCGACGGGCTCTTCAACAGACTTGCTTTTTCTGCGGAACTCCTGCTTGAAGTCTGTGGCAGTGGGATCGTCTGTGAGGAGGGACTGGTGCATGGGCGTGAAGCCGTGGCCCAGGGCACAGGAGCTGGCGCTCAGGGCGTGCTCCGGGAATTTATAAAGGCAAGGGGTCAGGCTACCTGAGCAACACCAAAAAGAAAACTCAGCACGGTTATTCTCTACCACTACACAAGAAAAACATGCCTTCATCACCTCATAGTCCCTGTCTGTAATATTTATTATATAATATATGCGAATGTATCCAAGAGTAAGGATCTCTCTTGTCCCAATACATGAAAACCAACCAACAGCCACTTTCACAGGCCACAGCCATCCTATTTCTTAGCAAACTGTGATGCACTTAAATAAGATAGTAAATGGTCCAAACTTGAACAAGTAACAATCCAAGGCCTCAGCTGGAATTAAGTGGCACAACAAGATTGATGGATCTATGTCATTTTGAGCAACCTAAAATGTGCCAGTCTCTATTTTCTGGTACAAAGAATATTTCCATGTAAATACCATTTGATGCTCAGACAAGATACTGTCTTGGTTTAGCTTCAGCATAAAATTTGTTTGAGGAAATTACACAGACAAAAACTCAAAGAAAAAAAAAAACAAAACCCAGAACACATTCAGAATGATGGTCCTGGCTTAAAAAGAAATTACTCAAGGATAAAACAAAACTATCTCATGACACCTTTTGTTCACAAGTACCAGACTTAACAAGGAGATTCAGTTAAGAGTGAAGGCTGTTTTTTCACTAGATATTGTACATAGAGCTAAAGAGTCTCTGACCTGAAGGGGGGTGGGGGGGTGGAAATCGTTGGAGAAACATTAACACTCTTCAGTGTATCTGGAGCAGCCAGTAAATTCCAGGTTCTCAGAACATCCTTCCCAATTTTCTAAATTACACAAAACTTTGAGGCAGAACTCAGAACTTCATTAACCTCCCACCCCTTCCTCCATTTACTTTTCTTGTCTTTACTGCCCCAATTGCTCTCACCAGTGTTGGAGGTTCTAACCCCCTAGGAATACTTTATATGTTTCACACAGAATAACCACAAAAGAAGATTTTCTCAAAAAATAAAGGAAAAGAGAAAGACTTGCTTTGCAAGGTGCTGACACCATTTACCACATTGGGATGTGGCATGCTGCATGTCTGTAAGATGCGACTCTGGGAGAGACTTGCTGATAGCATCTCTGGAGTTGCAGGCTTGATGCCTAAAAAAAAAGGAAGGTAAAAAAGGAAAGGAGAAAAATGAAGATGTACTTATTTTGGAATAAACCAAAATGAACTTCTGAGCAATACCTTTTGTTTAATATCTATGGAATTTTCTTGGGGATCTGAACAATGCCAGGAACGTTTGCAACAGGTACATTAATGAACAATGAAATAGGAGCATTTGGATATTTGCACACAGTAAAGGAAGTCTGCTTCACCATCCATGAAAAGTCCCTATGCAGATGTATTTATCTATGCTGACTCACTGTAATATTTCCTTCATCTTAAGTGAAATAAAATGCTGAGTTTGGTTTTGGATTAGCTCTGAGTCACGATTATTTCCTGGGAGTTGTGTTAATTTGGTTTACTGCATTATCTCATTGACTGCTACTTGAACCTGCATAGAATAACAATTCCTCTTTCTTACTCAGCCTGGGACATGGAAGACTGAGCAGGATGCTAGCATACACTCCTAGCGTACATTCATGAGTGTAAAAATCCATGATCATCTGTATGATCTGCCTGCTGAATTCTGCTGTCCTTCTATTATGCTACCATTTTATTTTATAGCTCCAGTCAGGGCTTCATCATCCCAGGTACTGATGACACACAGGTATATCAGGTACATCACTTCTGGTCCCTCAAAAAGTGGTGATCACCAGGGGATGTAGACATAGGCGAGCAAAAAGAGCAGCACTGTCCCAGTCTTGTAGAGAGAAATAAGATACAGAGTAATTTGCTGAGAGATGCAGAGGTTTGGGGAAACTCTGGTCACTGACCCCTAATTTCCTAACTCCTTTTCCAGTGCCTTAACCCCAGTCCTGTCTTCTTTAAGCAACTGTCTTGAATCAGTCCTTCTAAAGCAAAACTGACCAAAATTAACATGCTAATAGCCCACCCAGCTGAGGGTATGTCTCTTACCTGCCATCACCCCGTAGGTAGACGGTTGATTTCCATAATGACAGGAAGGCACAGAGTAATGAAGGCCTGCCAAAATATTCCCAAAGTCATCATGGCAAAGCGGATACGGGAGCATATAGGAGTTTGGATCAAAGACAAAACAGACAGGACGAATAAGAAAATGTGTGAGGATTCAAGACATAGCCTTTAAGTTCAGAGGCAGACAGTATCCCTGTATGTGGTTTTTGTTCGCATTTAGTAAGCATTTGACTCTGGGCCATAACCATCAGGTTAACACTGCTGGAAGTCCAGACACTTGGCTGGATCGCACCAGATGAGACTGCCAGTATAAATAGTGAGATACCCTCTGAGCCAAGACCAGAAATCGTCATGCTGTGGTCTCGATGCACTATTTTTTAGTATAATCTATGGGCATAACCCAGTTTACATATACTGCTGAGCAAGGGAAGCATTGAACTCTCCAGGACGAGACCGGTTCCTCTCCCCACCGAACTTCCACACACCACTTCATTTAATCTTACATAAAAACTTGCCCTATGTTCCCAGAAAATTGATTGACTTCGCTGTCATGCAAACCCCACAGTGAACACAGACATCAAGGCAGGCAATATTTTGTGCATGCCTAAGACCTGGGCTTCCAAAAGCACCAGTTTGGGACATTTACTTTGAGGCATCCAGAAGTCACATTTTCTTAAGTGCCAAGCCACCAAAAACATTTCAGAGTGCTTTGGCAGGGTGGTAGGGAAACAGGACAATAGACTCTGGGCTCTTCTAAAAAGTTAGGCCTAAATCAACATTTTCCATCATCAGCACCAACAAACACACAATTAATTTATCCCTTTATCTAGTGTTTTCACAGGGGTGTTTTAGATCTGTGCTCAGTAATCACCAGTGCCTGAAGAATCGGACAATTTTTTACTGAATACAAAATGAGAGATATGGTTATTTCTCATGCATAAGTAGGCACAGAAATGCATATACTGTCCCCCTCTAACAACTGCTATAAAGTATAATATTAAAAATTCATGTTTGTGAACATTCAGATATGTAAAACTGCACTTTAGAGTGCACATTCCAGTTGTTCAAAACAATATAATTAATTAGGGATTAGAATCTCTGTTTTTTACAACAGTAATCATAACAGTAAAATGCCCTGTTTAGATACACTTATACAGATACAAAATCTACTAAAACAGGCATACTTATACTAGTATAAATGCACCCCAAATAAGATTGCATTAATAATACTAATGCATTTAAAGCAATGCAACTTTTCTGTTGAAATAAAATCTAAATGTTTACTGGTGTTTTCTTCTTCTATTATTTCATAATCCATAAACTATAATTTTTATGCATAAAAATAGCATTTTCAAATTGCTAATAAGGATTTAAAATTAAATAGTGAGGATGATGCTATTTAAATTAAATAATAACAATTAAAGTGTTGAGGATACTGCAGAACATCATCTGTATAACAAGATATAGTATTTGAACAGAAGCATATTCACCTCTATTTTGCGATGCAGAATTGTCACATGCATTTTAAAAAAAAATGACATTTAACCTAAGTCATTATTAAAAATTCTTTCACGTCTACTTTGTGCACAAATTCTCCTTAGATGCTTTCACCAGAATGGCATTGTTTATTACAACTTCTGAATCTGTATATGAAGTTTGTAAACCTTTACTCATTATAGTTAGCATCCTCTGTCACTGCTTCCATTCTCTCAGGGTCATCTGCTAGATGTGATCCTGCAAACAAAACTCCCACTGACTACAGTGGTGTTTGTTCTTGGGTGGTAACTACAAAATATCAAAACCCACACCTGAAGCAGATGAGCAAATGCTTTTGGCTGGCTGTCACCATATGCTTTTTATTATGAATCAGATGAATCTAGAAAATACTACTATGATACAGATACATAAATTTGGCCTCATACAAAATTTAAATTTTCCTGTTCTCTACTACCACTGCTAACCAACAGCCGTATTAGGATATTTTGAGCCTCCTGCTTAATATAAAAGATCCTGTTATCCATCACCAGTGCTCAGTTTTCATTACTTACATGCTTTTTTCTTCTTATTAAAATGTTTTATTACCAATGCATTTCAGGAGAAGGCTAGTTTCTCACTAAGACTCCAAATAAAATCCTTACCTTAATGCAACTTCAAATAAATCAAAACTATTTCTTTTTCTGTTCCTGAAAGCTTTCCGTCAACAATTCCTATATTTTGGAATCCCACTTCTGCAGTTTTAAGGCTGCAAGAAAACTCTCTCTCTCTCAGACAGTTCAGTGATTACATAGTCCTAGTATTTAAATGCAATTAATTGGATTAAATACATGAACACAAAAAATTCAAAAATATTGATGAGACTTCTGTCACCAATATTGAACTTCCCACTTAAATCTTAGTCTTGATTCAGTATGCAGTGTGCTTTGTAAAACAATGTTTTTCCTTCTTGAAAGCTTCCCCAAATGATATTTAGACCTGACCTGTTTTAAATACATTTTCCATTTAATTTATATTATTTTAAATTTTGGTTACACAATAAATAAACTTTCAATTAATTTACATGACACTTGTCATTGAAGACTATATAGTCGTAATAACAGTGACAGTTTGAACCTGTTCTAAGTTAATGCATTTGTAGCATACTTGAGCCTAATCTTGTAACAAACTAAGAGAAAGCTACAAATTTAGCTAAAACACAAACATTTAAGATGTTCCTGACTCACTCATCAAGCAGAGTTTTGTGAAAATGCTTCTACTTCAATGTAGTCCCAATCTGACATAACATTGATACCAAACACTGTAAATATTGCAGAACTCGATGAACACGTATCATCCAAAAGCATTGCAAATGAGAGTTACTGAGAGCAAGATTATTTTTAAAAAGTACCTGTAGACACAACATTGGTGGCATGGTTAGAAACCGGCAGGCACTCTGCAGCGCTGTGATGCATTATCAGAGGCAGAGAGGGAGAAGAGTCAGAATTCAAGGGTACAAAGGTGTCGGATGAAGCAAACGCTTGGCAAGTCATACCCTCCAACAGGCAGAAGAGCCACTTGCCCCTGTTTTCTAACAAAACAGATCCTGTGCAATTAACGGCAGCTCAAACTCTATTCCAGGCTTTTTACCTGCATATACATATACAGGAGGGCTCCAGAGCACAGGGAGGTCGTGTGCAGGTATTTATACCACTAGGAAATCCCTTTATCCATTTTAATGTTCTTTTCCCAGCAATATTGCTATACTGCTATAGAGCCTCCTTCCTTCCCACACAACACAATACGTGTCCAATTAATAGCGAGGAAAGAAGAGGGAAACCAGAGACGTGATTTGACAGATATTTTCAATTAGGTCTTTTGTGAAGAACAATGACCAGAAAAAAAAATACAAAAGTATCGTCTCCAAAGTCGGTAGCAACGAGACAGGTACGTTTAATACTAAGTAGGTTTCCACAGTTAACACCTGTCCCCAAAATCTCATCCGGGCAATTTTCTGGAAGGCAACCCAGCTGAGAGCTCAATCAAAAGTCTGCAAAAGTCAAGAACCTATAGCAAAATAATCTAAATTAACCCAATTCCCAGCAGTTTCACAGCAATCACTTGACTTAACATATACTAGTATAAATCAGAGACGTGTAATGTGGAGCAGCTGCATCCAGGAGGAAGTTTCTGAACAGATAGCTTTACATAAGCATGAAGCGCTAAATGTTTATCCAAGATAAATTCTTGAAAGAGCCCATAGTGTCACATAAAACTCATTCACAGTTCCTGTTTTTAATTTATACTACCGCAGCATCTACAGTCTCATCCAGAAGGTGCTGGTCTTTATTGTGCTACACACTGAGTAAAAGCAGGATCTTTCTCGGAGAATTTGCTAAGTGATTTGTTGGCATGAGACTGGAATTACTTTGGAGCAGTAAAAAACATACAGGTTACCCTAAAAATGATGAAAATTACTGCAGTACATCATAGTCACATATTCTACGTATATGCCATGAATTTTAAAGGAAAAAATTACACAGATGGTCTATTTCATTTATTTTTACTTTTTAGGAGGTAAAAAGTATTGATGTGGAGGGGTTATTTTGTGGTCTGTTTTTTGAGGGGTTTTGGGGTTTTTTTTTGTGACCAAAGATAATTGGGTCAGACCTTTTATTTATTTTATGTAAAGATGACGATGTGTTTGGTATTCCAAACTGGTTCAAATGTCTGAATTAGGATTTTGATGGCATAGACCTCAGATACCTAGAGGGACCTTGACAGGCTTGAGACGTGGGCCCGTGTGAACCTCACCAAGTTCAACAAGGGCAAGTGCAAGGTCCTGCACGTGGGTCGTGGCAATCCCAAGCACAAATACAGGCGAGGCGGAGAATGGACTGAAAGCAGCCCTGAGGAGGAGGACTTGGGGGTGTTGATTAATGAGAAGCTCAACATGACCCAGCAATGTGCGCTTGCAGCCCAGAAAGCCAACCGTATCCTGGGCTGCATCAAAAGAAGCGTGACCAGCAGGTCAAGGGAGGTGATCCTCCCCCTCTACTCCGCTCCCGTGAGACCCCACCTGGAGTACTGCGTTCAGCTCTGGGGTCCCCAACATAAGGAGGACATGGACCTGTTGGAGCCAGTCCAGAGGAGGGCCACAAAGATGATCAGAGGGCTGGAGCACCTCTCCTATAAAGACAGGCTGAGAGAGCTGGGGTTGTTCAGCCTGGAGAAGAGAAGGTTCCAGGCAAACCTTATAGCAGCCTTCCAGGACATGAAGGGGGCCTACAAGAAAGCTGGAGAGGGACTTTTTACAAGGGCATGTACTGACAGGACAAGGGCTAACGGCTTTAAACTGAAAGAGGGTAGATTTAGATTAGCTATAAGGAAGAAGTTCTTCACTATGAGGGTGGTGAGGCACTGGAACGGGTTGCCCAGAGATGTTGTGGATGCCCCATCCCTGGAAGCGTTCAAGGCCAGGTCGGATGGGGCTTTGAGCAACCTGGTCTAGTGGAAGCTGTCCCTGCCCACAAAAGGGGGGTTGGAATGAGAAGATCTTTAAGGTCCCTTTGACTCAAACCATTCTATGATACGGGAGAAATCACACAAGTTATTGTGTCATTTTTCATGGATTATTGCCAAAAAGTGGTATTGCATTGAGCCATTCTGTAGAATCCTTGACACTATCTGTAAATGTGTTTTGGGGAAGGCTGTGTCTGAGGCTGTTGAGAAATTTCGGAAGAATTACTGCATATGGCAAATTGCACGTGTGCTTTAACAGTGGTGAAGCTCTATGCTCATAACGACTATCTATGCATGCACTTTCATATTGCAAAATATACAAAAACTTTAAAATAATCTTTGCAATATTATGGAAGATACTGTCATCAAATGAACTGCCATCTGTATTACTTTGGGCTTGGCCCAAGTAACACAGTAATATCTGTGGATTCATGAGTATGCTGACTAATGAGTGAAAACGGAGTCTTAAACTCTAACATTTCATTCAGCTAAGGGCGTGTTTCGAACCTATACAGTCCTCAGAGCGTGGCACTGAAGGGAACTAGGAACGATGACATTGCCTTGCAACACCCTGCAGACTATAAACAGTTCTCAAAGGGTATATCCTTCTTATGACAAAAATAATTTTGTTAGCTCCAATGGTAGATGTGTAACACTCGGCCAGAGTGCTATACATAAACTGTTACTCAAGTGAGTAGAAATTCAACAATTATTTTAAGCGTTTTCTCCTCTGGTGACCTTTTCTCCCTCAGCAAGGGGCATGATACACCAACAAGGAGCTTCAGTCCACCTACCTACTGGGGTTTTGAAGCCGTGGGAGAAAAAGAAACACTAAGAATAACTTTACAGCCCTGTCCTTGACAATTCTTTTTCTCAAATCCCAACAGGTAATATTTCTACTGCAAACTCATAGCTAGATGCAAAGAAGTTGTAGCCTGTCCCAAGTGCAAGATGGAGCTCACTTCCAGATTTCCATTTCTTCCTGAGGTCAGGAGACTTACCTAATTTTGCTCAGGCACCCAAACTTTCCAGACCGATACAGTTCATTAGAGGAGGTGGTAGTAGGTTCATGAAGGGTGCTCATCTGCAGAAGCTGGGACCGAGAAAGACTGGGAAAACACGTGCAGCCAGCGATCAGGAGGCACTGAACTTTTCCTCAGAGTACAGTAAAAAGCTGTTTTGTGAAACCACCCCAGAGACCACCTCAAATGAGTTTTTCATGCCACTGCTATTTAGTGTTGTGTTTCATACTGCTGAATGACTTGGATTTTTATTTTTATGTGTTTGTGCCACATTGCCTACTTCTCACTACAGGTAACAACTTCACTATTTTTCTTTTTGTTTTGATTATGACTGAGTTTTTAGTTGCATTTGGTTTAAAATAAAGTTATTTGGCACTATTTTTGAGGATCCTGAACAGCTAGACTCTGTTACCAATACAAGATATTTGACAAATTTCACATTCATCAGGTAGAATAATAGAGCTCATTTCTAACAAGAGTAACACCTCTCCTAAATCTTTGTTACAACCCTCTGTGGATACTGTGCTAAGTCTTTTGCTACTTCTGTTCTGCCAAGAAGAATCCCTTGGTGGTGAAGCCCTGTCACGCCAGCCACACTCAGCTGTTTGGCTGGGCTTCAGATTGTTTGTCTTACCCAAAGTTACCCTATGACTCTGTACATTGTAATTTCATGGTCAGTTTTAAAATTCTACCTCACAGCAGAAGGATTTTGCTCATACTTGCTCTTCTTATCCCAACTCCTATCTAGATCTGCAGTAATAGATAGTCTTCTGCTTGTTTAGGGAGGTCCTGGGACCACATGGACCTGAGAATTGCTTCCTTACTGCCATGCTGACATCTCAGGAACCTGTGCCAGGTCTTTGTCAAGGACGCTCCATTCTGGCCATAAGAACATGCTAATCATAAGCAAAAAGGATGATACAGTGCTCCTCTCCTGTGTCAAGAAGCAATCAGACTTTCAGACTGGAGAAGTCAGGTTGGACTAACAGCTGTTTCTCTCCTCTGACTACACTCACAGAAAACCCATGTTGTTCCAGGCTGGTAGACCACAAATGGGAGACCTGAATGATGGGGTTTTTTTGGTTGGTTCATTGTTTGTTTTTTTTTTTTAGATCTTAATCTTAAAGGACTGTAAAAGCTACCCAACATCCTTTTTTCCTCCTCAAAAATCAACTGATGCGCCAGCTTATCTACAGCCTTAGAATAGAAATGCTCCCCCTTACTTCATTATGTGACCTATATCTGTCCTCCTTCCAAACTGCATTCTTTGGCCAGATCTTAAAAAGAAAGACAGGACCGTACTAATTATATGCTAATAAATCCCAGTCACCATCTAAATCTCAACACTGCATCCCAAGTTTGGACAGCTTATGGAAACCAAATGCATGTGTCCTTTTCTGGTGAGAGAGTGCTTTATGATTAAGAAAGGCTTCACTGGACATACTCAAGTGGACCAAGTAATATACATGGAAGTCACTATCACTCAGAGAGCCCTCTCTTCATTTATTTCTGAATTGTCTTCTAATAGTTAAAAATGAAAGTGTAACAGTTCAGCTGAGGGTTTCTGCCAGCAATTTCAGACCTGCTGCTATCGACTGAAAGAGATTGCCCCTTCCCTACGTTTACAATGTCTCTCAAAAATTCAGTGGGGGTTTTCTGCTATGTTGTTGGTACATGTCACAGTAAAGCCCATCTGCCCCCTCCTGAATCCTCCGTTGAAACTGGCCTTTCAAGTGGCTATTACTTCTATAAGGAGGACTAGGGAAAATTAAGATTTTAATGACTGAGCCCCTTTTTACAATGTCCATTATGGGATAATGCCAAGCTCACTTTAGTTTCTTCCCTTAAAAGTTATCTCCAATTTTTACTTCATGTCAGGAGGCTGATTCTTTTCCCCTTAAAACTGTTCTGACTGAATCCCCAAATACTGAAGGTAGCCTTCAAAAAATCTTTGAGTTTTTGTTTAGACAGAATTAAGCTATTTGTTTTCGTGGCAGAAAAGTCGCTTCACATGGTTTTCTCAGCTCAGAGAGCCTCTCTTTGTAGGCTCTCAGGACTGGCTGTGAGACAGCCAGGGAAAGCACCATCATTTTGCTCCACAGGAGCACAGCATCTCTGTTCCCAAGAGTTGATTCCATGCTGATCAACAGCATGGACTTTCACTCTCACCTTTGCCAAGCACTACATAATTACTAAGGAAACCAGACACAACGCAGGTCTTGGCAGCATCATTCATTCCTTTTCCTGGGTCTCAGAGACCTTCTTCTAGATAAGTTGCAAATATAAGGCTTGTTCAAATAAAGAGTTTGTAGAGACTTCCATCATAATCACTATGAAACTCCTAAGGCTGAAACATATCCCACTTAATCTCCCACATGTACATTTGCACTCTGGAGAGGATGTGTGTGTATAGACATATTTATATCTATACACACCTATGTATCTCTCCCAATAATGCATCTCAGAGAACCTCTGGTTCCTTTAAGAGTAAGCTTCACTTTTGCCTTTACTACACACGGGGTGGGGGATCTTGAACTCTTTCTATTTCTGATACTACTACAATTTGCATCCTGTCACCCCTGTACGTTTTTGCACAATGTACTTGTATGTAAAAATTCCTGTCATGTTTCATTTTTGTGCAGAATACTTAACTTCCCAGGTTTTAATTCCATAATTTCATGGTTAGTTTTTACTGAGTTGGGTAAAAACTATAAAATAAATAGAAAGGAAACGGAGAACTACCTTCTGACTTGCTTCTATTTTGCCAGTAACAGTCTTTTGCAGATACATGATAAAACAACGGGTTGAGCATTCTCCAACTGCATTCCAGATTTCCATAGAGTTCCAGCTCTACTGGGGCTTTCAGTTGTACCATTCCTCTCTGTAAGGTATTTTCTTAATTTATTTTACTCCTGGTACACTCTGCACTGCTCAGCAATCATGCAAAGCTATAACTGTTCCCTGTGAAGCATCAAAGCTCTGCCTGCTCAATGCTGTGTAACAAGAGCATCTGAGAAGCATAGTGGAGGCCATTTCATGCGCACACGGACCCGAAAAGTTCCTTATTGGAACCGCAAGTGCTCAGTTCCTCCTTTCCCCATGTCAACTCAGTAGCACACTTGGGCCTCAGCCCTCAGGCAGAAATACTTTATTGTTGCTGCACAGGCTGCATTGGAAAGCTGGTCTGTGAAACCCACAGTACAGTGAAAGTAGCCCCAGCTTTCCTTAAATACAGATGCTTGGGCTGCTCCTCAGTATCACACGTGCACTTCATTTTTCAAGGACTTATCTTCACAGAGTGAGCAGTCCCAACGGAAGGTGGTATCAATAGGAGCTGGAAGTACTGAGCATCACGAAAAGGCAAGTCTGAGAGAGATTTCAGCACGTCTCGGAACATAAGCATTAAATATGCCAGTATTATCACACAAAACCAGTGACCTGGGTAGAAATAAGCACCAGTGTTAAAATTGCAGATGATGTGTCATTTTTGCAAGATTTTAATATTTTCAGTAGTTCACAACTGCTCTAAAGATCTGCATGTTTACACAATTCTTCCCCTTATTTTTGCTATCTGAAAAGGCCTTTAACTGAAATTACTATGCTCATGTTGTTATTGAAATACTAAAAAGACACAGGGATATCATAGATTTACGGTTTACTTCCCACACTGTAAATGAAAAAGACATCTTTAAGTACATTACACTGTGCACAAGAAAAAAAAAATCTCCTTTCTTAGGTAAGACATAAATTTACTAACTAACTGTCAGTGTATGCCATGGATAGTTTCATCCACAAACGATGGGGAAGGAGGGAGGATTAAACATATTCAAGGAAGACACTTTCCCAGGGACCAGCACAAAGCAATTCCCTTTTAAAAACCTGTAGAAGGCTTATCCCGTCTTGCTGCCAAAGTCTGGTTCGTTGGACTCTGAGTAAAAAACCTGTGTAATTGCATTAGAGCAAACAATAGCCTTTAAGCCCGATTTAGACCAAGTGGGACTACTTGATAAAGACCAAAAAGAACGTAAGATTATTTGTTTCTCCAAACCACCTGTCTTTAACGTTAGATCATCTCCGCAGAAAAGAGCCCCTGAACGTACAGCACAGACATGATCTGTTATCTGCAGGGAAAGGTGTTTTTCCCACGGCTCTCAAAGAACAACCTGAGCCTTGTCAGCAGCTCCCCATACAGGGAGCATCATAAAATATATTTAAACTTATAGATAAGATTTACAAACTTAAATAACACAGCTATACTGGTTCCACTGGTTTGCTTCATGCTCCCAGTCAGACTGGTGCTTCTCAAAATGTTACATATTGCACATACACTGCTGGAGAGACACCTTGACGCTTCATGGCAGTGGTCCAAGCTCATTCCAGTGTAACTCTGGTGAAAAGCTGCATAGGATCAGGCTGCAAACAGTTATGATTGGGCCCAGACAGTGGACGTATACCAGGTCTGAAGTTAGCCAAGTATGTGGAAAAAAAAGTTGTAGTTAACATCTTCAAAACATTTACAAAATACTAACAATAATAACGATTTCACAATTGTTAAAGGCCAGGTTTAAAACTCAGATGTGGTATGGCTGACTCATTTTCGGTTAATTCAGGACCACATAACATCCTTTTCAGTGGCAAAAATCTATTTGTCCATGTAATTTTTCATTTGGAAAATTGGAACTTTTCCATTTCATATACTTGGTTATGAATTCATATCCGCACAGTGCTATTTCTAACAACCTAACTTTTCAGTGAGCACTCTTATTCCTGTCCAAATGACTTCCTTCATTTTTTCAGAAAGGGTGTCTGTAACACCAGGAAGCTTTTATCTTGCAAACAGGGCTTTTGCTACAGTAACCAGACCATTAATTCTTTCTTAGTTTTCCCTTTTATATTACAAGACAAACATTGCTTTCACAAAGTTTTTGTAAATATTCATGTACACTGAATACCGTGTAAATGGTACTGTGAACCTTGCAAATTTAACGTTGCCTTGGAGCTTCAAAGTACTAACCTTTTTTTTATTTTTTAAAAAGTTAGTAAACTCCCCTCACGTCAGACGGAGTCATAAAAACAGTTATTAATATTTGACTTTATTATCTACCTGCATCTAAGCTGAGTTTTCAATTATGAATCAAACTTCTGCAGTCAGAAGTCATATTTCTTGATATTTTCAGACTCAAAAATGTATTCAATTACAAAAAGATCAGATCATTCATTCATATGATATAGTATATGCTTACTAAAACTTAGTTAAAACAAACAACAAGAAAATCAGAGTAGTTTCGTAAGGATCAAACATAGTAAAATGATATCACCTGCTAAGGCTTTGATTTCACGGTACTTTCTTAAAAAGAGAAAAGCTCTCAACATGGTACCTAGGCAAACAAATAATGGTTAGACATGTTTTATTTTTTGCCTACTGGATAGTAACATGAAATCTTTAGAAAACCCTAACATTTAAAAGTTACTATAGCATAGAAATTAGTTACATTCCCTTGCACTTTAAAGGTCCCTTCACATTCCCCAAAATGGTGCAAACATATACATCCCCTGCTTCTCAGTTTGTACATTCATTAGCAAAACAGTTTTGCCTCAAATGCCGTTAATCAAAAAGTCATGTTTATTTAAAAAATAATTAAAAAAAAAAAAAAAGAAAGAAGAACTGACCAGCTCCACGTCTGAAATGCCCCTTTATTCCTTGAAGCAACACAAAGATGGAAGGAAACAAAATATAAAAGAATGAATGTAAGTACACCAGAGCAAAGAAAGTACAGCAAATGAGTCAGACCTAAAAGAGACAGCTTGCCAGGGTAAAGTTGCTAACCCAGATCCTTGAATTCATAAAACTCTCCCCAGAAAATGCCTCGGAACCATCCAGATCGGCCGTCCAAATACCCACCAACCTAAGATGGAAATTCATCAACAGTACATATAGCCAAAGACCACATCATCTCATCTCTGCAGCTTTGCTATGAATTAGTCCATTTACTATTAAAGATGACAAAATCTGTCATAAAAACTAGAATCTAACAGGCAGTACAAGCTTTCCCCTATCCAAAGTGCAAAAATCTACCAAACATAACTTATTCTCAGAAATAAGCAATTAAGCAATTGTATTAAATTGTATTAAACAGTGAAAATGAGCAAACCCCCAAATATTTTTCTTGAAAACATCTTTCACTTCACATATCTCCAAAAGCAAAAATTATTTTTAATTCCCAAAGAGGGCATCGAAGACTTGCCTCACTACCTTTTGAAAGGATTTCAGAAATTCCTTTCTAGGGGTCAAAAATCCTGAAAGGATCAGAGTACATTTAAAGGCTCAAAACATTCTTCCATGGATGTTAATCTCAGTGAGATGCCTTTAGCATTACAGCCTGTGCCTTCTTTGAACAACATACCCCTTCTGTTATTTTCCTGGGAAGATGTATTTCATGATCTGGTTTTACGCCCATTTCCAGCTCTTGGATCACAATGAAGTCTCTGCTATAGCAAGACAATCCTCATGAGCATCTTCACCCCCTTCATGACACATAGTGAAAGAACGTGTTTTACCATATATTCTTTATGTGATCTCATCTCCAACTTTTACAATTAACTTGGTTGGAAAGAATACCAAAAAAAGTTTGGTAGTCTAGAGACTTAGTATAAGCAGCCATCAATTTCACATGATTCACATCATAGCCAGAGGCAAATGCGTGCCTCATCTGCCCATGCCTCTCTAGGGAAGTCTGAGAGGCGTGTAATAGGTAACAATAGACATCACACTCTGGGAGACTGATTAATACTTTTGCCCATTGCTCAACTTTATTGCAAACTTGGGAGAAGGGTAAGTTAAAACTCACAGGAAATGTTCTGAATAATGAGGATTCTCATTTTTTCCTCCCCCTTCTTCTCCCTCTGGCATAACAATCGCCCTCTGAGGTGCTCATCTGCTTCCCTCCTCTGCTCCATGCCTCCAGTCCCTATTCCCCACTCCTCCTTCATTACATATCAAGAGGAACAGGAAAGGAAAGAGGAACAGGTTGATATGTTCCCAATTATATTTGGATATCTGACCAGCAGAACTGATGAACAATTTTCAGCCATAAAGTTATTCCAAAACTAAAAGCAAAATCTTTAGTTTCCACAATTTTGTAATAAAATAAATGAAATCATTGTATTTAAATGGAAAGTTTCAGCTTTAATAAAAAGTCATTCAGAGTTTCAGAAACGATATCAAATGCTCTGGGCATCTTTGATGAGCTTTCATAAATAAAATACTTTTTTTTTTTTAAATTATCTGAAGTTGCATTAGATAAAGTATTCAAAGATTTTTGATCTGCAGTATTACCAGTGCTGTTTAATGCAGATAGTACAGATAGCTTATATAGAATAAATCGTGGGAGGAAAGCTTTCCAGACAAACTGCAACTTCAGACATTCACTCTTTTGGGATTAATCCAAATTTGTGATAATTTGTAGGATTACAATGTTACTTAATAAGATTTACAGTAGTAAAGGCAAAAGATAAAAGTGAAGTCTGTGGATTTTTCTAAATTTAATTTGAATCTTCTGAGGTTACTGCCTTTTATTTTTTAAACAACTCTAATACTTCAGATCACAGCTTATGAAGACATATTTTTCTCTTTCTTATCAAGATAACTGTAACATTCGTACTTCATCCTGAAAAATTACCTATACTTATCTAGGTTCAGTCTAATTAAAATGATAGCAACAATCAAGTAAAAAAAAAACCAACCCCAAAACCGGACTCTGAAATACATTCAAAATATTAGGGTCAGACTTTGATATCCTCACTGAGCAGTAGGTTAAGCAGTAAGCAGTCTCAAAATACTCCAAAACCACTGCTCAGTACAAGTACAGCTGGCAAGATGTGGGCTAAATGGCACTTTCTAATTTGCTAAAATGATTAGTGATGAGAACTCAATTATTTCTCTATTCATGGAGCTAAGTGATAAAATAATGCTGCTTTCTTTCATTATCAGTGTAAAATAAAGGTCATCAGCTGGCTACAAAGATCAAGACCTAAAAGAGACTATTATATGAGCTCCCAGAAAATCCTAGTCATCTATATTCATATCTGAACTTTGCCTGCACACACTGCATTGATGAATATTAGTGTATTAGACAGACAAACATCATCAGCTCAACACGGTCAGTAGTTTTGAGTTTCATTACCGAACAAAACATCTTGCAAGCAAAGTGATTTCATTAGAATATTCAAACCACTGACTGGCTCAGTCTGAAGGTCATTTAAAATTCTTTGAAATACGAGACAAAATTTTAATTCTTAAATCTCACATAACATTTAAAATGCATTATTCTTTGGGAAAGTATTTCATAACTCTCACTAAAAATTTAATCCACACAACTCGATTAATCATTACCAAGCAGTGTTAAACCTGAAAAGTACAGCTTCTCAGTAAAAGAATAACCATCATGGTATAGCACCACTTCGCCCTTCGATATCTTCTTTCATCTAAAAACCTCATCGCTGTCCCCAAAGGTATTGCTTCCATTTTATGGGTGAGGAAACTGACGCATTAAGCAGCTCACCCAAGAGAATACAAAATCAGTGGCCAACCTAGGGATAGCAGCCAGATCTGTCAATGACATTTTGATCAGTGCTTCACTTATAAAACTAAACAGCTTTTAAATGTATTCCTGTGCCATGGGGGAAAGCTTGAAATGTTTCACTAGGTGGACATAAGGACTCAAAAAATCCACTTACACTTTCCAGGGTGTGTCCAAGGGCAAAGGACCGTACTCGTCCAGTCTCCAAATTCAGAAGCCACTGTCTAAGATCTGAGCTGACTCAGTCTCCATACAACTTGGCAGGGGAGAGATCATCCTCTCATTTCAAATATAAGTGAGAATGGCGGTTAGGGAGAGGGTGCTTTCTGATTTTTTTTAAAGGTAAGCATATATACAGTCCTCTTAAAATATTGCTCAGGTAAAAGCCGGAAAGTGGGAATCTTCCCAAAGCAAAACACAACTAAACTCAAACAATAACAACAAAGCGATTGTCATAAACAATTGACATGGGACTATGAGAATTACTTATTGTTTGAAAGCATTCGAACATGTTCCTTTCTCCCCAAGGCAAGTATTTTAATGCTTCTCACTGGAACTGCACTTACAGCCCTTTCACAATATCACTGCTCTGAGAACTAGGGCCTCCCTCTCCTTTTAAAATGCCCAACCACACAGGTACTGTGCTTACGGAAACCATGCTGGGAGATAGCCACAATAGGGCTTCGAAACTTCCTTTTAGATCACAGCACTGCATTTTAATCTGACAGCATACACATGTAACACATGGCAAGAAGCTTCTCACTGTACAGGCAGGTGTGCTGGCCTGAAGGCGCAGATACTTAAATAAAATGCCGTGCAATTTTCCAGCTGTTAAAACAAACAAGCACAACTCAAACACTTACATCAGAGGGGTGAAGCAGGAGAGGGGACTTCTTTACAGAGAATCACCCTGGGCAAATGAAACCCTAAGTTTAACTCATTGGCATTTAGACCTTTGAAATCCTCTCTTTCTTCCTGTGCAAAGCAGCCCTCTGTTTGGGCCACGGGTGGGGAGAGCAGCAGTAGGCTGCAGGTAGGGAGCAAGATTCCCAGCACGGCTCCATTATGGGTGACCTCCTGTGCCATGTACTATACCTGAAGCTGTCGTGCAGTGTGGTGGCCTTCCTCCTGCTCCACCACCATCAGGAAGAGGCAGTTGGCCGGCCTCCATGGCGGGCGGTCCTTGGGGCCCAGCGGGCAGCCGGGGAACTTCAGCACGAGACATGGCCACGTGGGAACTCTTGCATTTCACATGTGAGGTGAAGCAATCTGATAACTTTGTAGGAATTCCCTTTTGGAGAGGGATTTCTTCTCCTCCAGGGCAGTCAAACACTCCCCAGCTTGTTATTCCCCAGTGCCCGCAAGAACCCCACAAGGAACCTAGAGGATCCTTCCAGGCGATGCCCTTTTCCTTCCTCAGCCAGGCCATGCCCACCTTGGGACTGCACAGCAGCTGCAGGAGCTGTGCATTTAAGGAAGCCTCCATTAGGACACTCTCGCAAAAGATGCATTAAGTCAGAGGACTCCCATAGTACGGAGCACAAGACACACAACTAGGGACTTTAAACACGATTTTTCTCCACGCACTCCTTCCTATGAGGGGAGGGAGTCACTGTTGCAGCCTCCCCTGCATAGCAAGGGTGAGGTAGGGAAGGAACAGGGTGCACAAGCTGACCACCATTCTCTACACCTTTTACTCCATTTACCATGATATTGCAGTGGCTGAGGGGAAATAAGGAAGGTATTGCCAGGAAGACATAAGCCAGTCCTTGTAGTAACTTAACACCAAGAAACACGAATAGTATTCTTTGTAAGTCTGTCAAATTATCAGGTTTCTTTTACAAGAATAATTATCCATGTGTAATGTTGAATAACAAATCAGTGATACAGAGGATTCTGTGCAGACTACATACTACAAGAGGACTATACCCAAGAAAATACTAACCTTTCTTACATGCACTACCTGGACAAAGGGTGTGAATATACCGAAGTGAAAGGAACAACTTATCCACATAACACAGCCTAGGCAGAGCCGATGGCAGAGCGCTAACTGAATTCCCCTCCCCATTCACCCTCTCTGGTTCAGATCAGTACGAATGAGTATTTTCAGAAGCAAAGTGGAAGCAAGCACAGAGAGATGGTTTGAAAACAACATCTTTGAGTGCAGTGTGGTCCCAAGTTCTACACTGATGATGGTGCCATATCCCCACCACTGCACTGTGAAATACATTTACAACCATAATTGTGGACATCAACAGTTCAAGTGAAGAAGAAAAGAAAAGAAAAAAGAAAAAAGAAAAGGAAAAGGCCGTGTTTACTGATCTTTCCTTAACACAAACCATTATAACCCACAAGAAAAACCTCAAGCCAAGCATCTACGTGAAACATGTTACCCTGCAAAATGTAATCTGGTTGAGTGCATCTTCCCAACACACTTTGGTTGACCAAAGAGACGAGGAAATTTTTCCCTTTTCTGTCACCTGGTTACTTCTCTTTGTTGTTTCCTCCTCTTTTCAGACCCTGCTTCTCCCCCCCCCCCCCCCAGCTTGGAATTGGCTACAATTCCCTTTTCTAAGCTCCCTCCAACTACTTAGTTGACTCAATCACATGGTGCAAAATCACTTGCATTAGAGGACACCACCTTTTTCTTGCTGTCCAGTAAAAAACGTAAAACTACAAGTTGAACAAAAATATACAATATATTAAAAAAGGAGCTGGCATGTCTGAAAGCAAGGCAATTTTAGCACTATTGTTCCGAGAGTAGGTACAGTCTAACCTTTTTATATTTAATTGGAAGTTAAATTGGGAGGTATATTACTGTTTCCTCAACGAAAATAAGAAAGTAACAAAAAACCCAGCACATCCCCTGTCACAAAACTATAGTAAAGGTGAAAACCACCACGGTTTTTTCTGCCAGTTGGCATTTACTAGAAGCAGATCATAGTAATACCACCATATTCCAATTACTTTTATTTACCACTAGTGTTATTAGCAATAAGTTGATTTCTTCCAGAACTTCCCTTTGGATTGTTTCAGACTGACTAAATAGCTACCCTCCCAACAGGAGAGAGGCTTCATTAGATCTGAATAAACACCAGCTTTTGATTTTCAGTCTTGCTAGAGTTGTTTAAAAAAGGCTGTTGAACTATCGGTCTGCTCCTTGCCAGAGAGCACGCAGGCATCTCCCCCCCTGTTTGCACCGTGTACCCCGACACAGAGCAAAAGGAACATAAAATAAGATCGCTCGTCTCTATTCCAGGGCACTGAGAGCATGATGACTTTTCCAAATGCCTGGGAAAAACCACATCTGATTTTTTTTAACATCCCATCCTGATGTGATTCACAGCTATTGTTATTTATTCTGCTATACGTGATTCACAGCTATTGTTATTTATTCTGCTATACAGCTTTCATGCAGATCATCATCTGAATGATGAATTAAGTCCTTACGTTGAAATTCTACCACTCTCAGCAGCTGTTTTATACTAGCCTGAAACAAATCATCTTTGAGTTCACAAAAGCTTTAACAGAGAAAGCTAACTAAGAAATATGGCATTATAGAAAAAACATATGTTGCTAGTAATGCCTATGATAACCTACTGTCTCCACATAGTAAACGCAGTACCTGAGCGGAAGATTTCCACAAAGCCATCTCTTAATCTTTTTCTTAATCCAACACTCAGACTCATCTTCATGTTTGCAAAACATAACCACTTGTTCTTTTTTCCCCAAACTGTTGAAAGCACGTCCATATCATCTACGGAATATTCTTCTAAATGAATAGCATGATGTATTCCCAATAGCAAGCCATTTTTCAAGAGGCAACAAACTTTATATAGAGAATAAATAAATTTATAAAATGAATACTTCATATCTAAAGAGAGAACTAATTGATATTACTAAGTGCCTCCACCTGTCAGAGGATTTTATTAATAGCTTAGCTTTAAATAGTCATTCTTAGGTAAAGATTGCTTATTTAATTTTCACTATTTGCTCAATGGTTAAGAATGATACAAACCAGTAAAATATCACATTAGGTGATGTCTGTTTCAAAAGTATCACCTGTAGTGAAAGATACTAGCGAGATATTAGAAAGGAGGTATATGCTGACACAAAACTATTCACCATAAAAAAGGTAGGCAAGATACCATTTCAGTGGGTGTTTGGATTTAAACACATAAATAATCCAGTAAGATTTTTCATGTTCTTACATTAAACTACATGTTAAAAATAAGGCTACTATTCTAATAGTAGTTTTGGCAGCATGCTTGGCTCTCACTGCAGGCTTGTTGACTCTCAGAAGGTAACTTCTGCAAGATCACAAATTTTCCACGATTAAGAATCATCTTGTAAGGATAGAAAATCCATGGGCAAAAATGGTAAAACTTTACAAAATATGTTTATTTATATACAAATACATACACATAATTCACAGCTTTGCTTTGGACAGAGAGATAGAGCTGATTGTGTGCTTATGTCCAGACCGAAATAGAGGCCATTTAATATCCATACAGCCTCTTTCAAAATTAAGATCTTTGTTAATTCCATGAAACTACACTCTGAACTAATAATTTCATATTTTTCATGAATACTAGCCATTTCAACAAAAGCTGAAGAAACCAAAATATTAGCAAAATGGCATAGTAGGAGTAATGAAATAAAATGCTTTTGATATGTTTTAGTCATATCATAAGCACAGGACTGAAAAATATTGAGAGCGCTGAGATACCAGGGCATGTATGATAACTGGTATAAAACATAAATACCCATTTGTACTTAACTGTCATCTAATTTTTTTTTACTTTTATTACACTGATGTAAATTAAATCTGGAATACCATTTGAAATAATGATTTCCACTACTGTTTTCAGATAAAATATTGCTAAAAAATTCCATTTTGGAAGGCAAGTTGTTTTGGGGATTTTAGAGCTTCTACAGTCCCATTCCAAACTTCATGTATGCCCAAACACCATCCTGCATACAGGTCACTTTTGGAAAGTTAACACTGAAACACATATTTAAGCAAGGAAAGAATTATCCCCCTTTCCTTAATTGGAAGAAAGTGAATTATGTGAAAGTTGGACTATGGGTCTGTTCAAACGTATCAGCTAGTTCCACTTTCCTCAGCTGCCAACCTGGATTCCTACAGAGACAAAAACGTTTAATAAAGGCTAGATTTTTTGAAAAGCATTATGCCCATTTTTGAGCATTTGTTTGTTTTTATGGAGATTGTCTACATACGTCTACAACAACCTTCTCTTAACTGATATTTGGAAAATAGAATGTGATGTAAAAGTATGTACATGAACATGGATTTAAGCTAATAAATCTGTGTTCTCTGATAGTGAGAGCTATTGAATACTTTAAATACAATACCTCAAAATATACTTTAAAAAAAAATCACTAACAGTTGAGGTTCAATGTGGTCTCCAAATATAGTCTTTGAATGAAATTTGCCGAAGAATAAAGGTTATTTGTGTAATATACAGAATTTTCTTAGCAACTTGTTCAACACAGAATGATCACAAGTCTCACTATATTTACTTCATACCCTTCTACTTTCCATTTTCTAACTTAAACCACACATACATTTAAACTCCCCCTTAGTCCCTCAAAAACACTCCTACACACCTTAAATTGTTGAAAGATTTTTTTTTTTTTTTAATGAAATAGCTACAAACATGATCACCGTTACAACAACAGTCAGACAGTGATCAATAAAATACAGGAAGATGCTCAGATACTGCAGTAACAAGATAACTGCTAGAGAGAGCACGGACATGAGGACGTGTATAACAAACTTTCATATCAAATACCTAGGACAAAACCTTAGGAATTAGGGTTAAATTAAGTAAACTGAAACATTAAAATAACAAATTGCCAGGATTTTTTTCTCTCTTGTAATTGAAAAATAAAGGAGCAATAAAACTGATTTTAGATGCGTCTTTCAAAAAAAGAAGTAGCTGGCAGCATTCAATACATCTTGAATGTCAGATTTTACAACATATTGAATCTTTTCTATGGAAAAAATTAGCATAAAAATGAATCAGATGTTAGGAAGACACCAATCATGAAAAGTTGTGTGCTCATGCGCACATGCACATACACACACTAATCTCTACATTGTACTCTTTCCATAGCATCAGCTTGAATTTTTGGCACATCAAAAAACAAAAGTAAGGTTTATTTGTTTCAGCAGGCATTTTATACCTATTCAAACTGAAGCACAGTGGATAAATTAACTCCCCCATAGTCAATCCAGTGTTCCAGTCTATGTAGGCTTCATCTAGTTTTTCTGTAGCGGGCCAGAAACATTGCGCCACAGAGATTTTAGGTGGACATTTGCACCATTACTCTTTTCTTTTTAGAACAACAGGGGATAAAATAATTAGGCAAGGTTTCAGTGCTCAAACTCAATCAGATACCATAAAACTTAATTACAGGTTGGTCTCATTGTCTCCTCTTTTAATTTTATGTCAGCTTGATACTTCAGGCAGAAGCAACAAATTCTTTGTGCTATGCCAGCACCTATTGACCCCACAATTTGAGGAATTGGTACCCAAGAGTTGTTGCAAGCTTCTCTACAGAAATTAGGTCAGGATTCACAAAACAACAAGTGACAGTCAGAAATGGTAGCTCAGATCATGCAACTCTTGACCTCTTGCTTTAAGTGTCCTACACCTTTTCTTTCCCAACATCACACATATGTAAACTACTCTGTCTGAATACTTCTCTCTCATAATATACGAATCCGCTTCTGAGAAAGTAGAGCTATGAACTACTGGCACAAGTGAGGAGGCTTATTGATGTAACTCAAGTTCACCTGCTTCACTGGGGCAGCTACTGATTTGGACCTCACCACTGACAGCAAAGACATGCATTAAGTCGCGTATCACTAGTAAGACTAAACCATGCCACCACTGCTCTTCTGCGGTGCCGCTCACCATGGTGGGCTTTGCCATCCTAAACCCATAAGGTATGGTGTCTGTTCCTTTTTCTGATCTTAGGGTGAAAAGCTTTGCTATTAAATTCAGGTGAGTTGTCATTTAAGAAAGATAAAACACGTATACCTTTTCTCCTACCTAACGAGCCAGGAGCGTACATAATGTGCATGCCTGGAGCAGTTGGTTTGTTCTGAAAGCTGAGAAATTGGTAGCTGTTCCAACATGCTCCAAGGGCAGCCCCAGAGCCACAAGCAAACTTCTGAGAGCATCACCTTTCTGGTCTCAGCAGTCTCATTCATTGCACCGTACTCTTTAAAATTGGGCCATTTATATTCAGAGCTTAGGGGTCTGGGACTGATGTCTGAAGATGACTATTTCACTGGTGAGCTACAGTTCTTAGGGGGACACCAAGGTATAATCTCTGAAAGCTTTAGGCTTTCAGTAGTAGCTATTTGGACTGCTTTCAAAAGTACCTTGTCTGCATTCAGTGAAGCAGAGAGAGATTTGCTTCCCCATGGACCCTTAAAATACAGGTGCGAGTGCATGACATTTTCCTCTGGCCAGCAACAAGGTCTTCCTTACCCCTTCCTTTCAATTCCTCTCCCCCTCAATCAAAGAGCATATTCAGTGCCTATCCAAAGTCAATGCCATATGCCAGACCTGAAACATTTTGTAGTCATACATGTTCCTCAGTTGCAAAGCAGCGAGGAGTGTAAGAGGTCTATGGTCTTTGCTGAAGCACCGGCCACTGTGATAGACGCTACTATAGGAAAATGCAGTCAGGTTAACATACAGCCTCTGACCTCCAGTTCTGCTGGGGCTGTGCCCAGTTCTGTGTATAGTTTCTCACATGCACCTGCATTTTCTTCTGGGCAGAATGGTAATCTTTGTGGTATTGTTTTTATTGTAAAAGAGTAAAAATATTTAAGAAAAAATTGTAAGCCCTATCTTCAGAGTAACTTTTCTGACATATTAATAGGTCAACTTCTATTGTTTATCATAGACCTACTAGTGACAAGCAAAACAAAACAACTATCCGCTCTAGCTGAGCATACCTGCAAAGTCAAATACTCAAAATGCAGATATCTCAAAATTAACCTCTTCAAAATAAACATATCCTGAATAAGGCCTACGCAGTCTCCATCACTGCTGATTCTTTATACATTTGAACCCTTTTTGACTTATCTTCTCCAGTCTGCCCATATCTCATATTTATCCCCATACCTCTGGCTCATCTGCTGCACCCTCCTCACCTTCTTCAAAAAGAAAGATTCATAAGTGTTCATTATTGCATCCTTTTAACCACCAGAAAATATTTGCTGTTTTGGAGCAAACTACAGTTTTTCAATGCTATTTCATTGATCAAGCACAGGCCAATTTTCAAAGGTGTGTTAAAACACTTTTGTCTCTGACAAAAGAAAATCCAAATTCCAAATTTTAATCATGACAACAAAATAGAAGCAATTCAAGAGAGAGGTTTTTCTGTTTGGTTTGTTGTTTTTTTTAAAAAACATGATCAAAGTATTTTCCCTTGCTCTTCTCTTATAAAAAGTGGAATTGGTGAAACTGTCCATAAAAATTCATCTGAGACTCCCACTAACAATGAAAAATTTCATCCTGAATTGCTAAAGCCTGACAGCTATAAATAACTACAAGCAACATGCTATCAGACAAGGGGTTGGGCGGCCTTAACAATAGGCAACACTAGCTATAACTCAACTGATTTTTCGTCAGGGAAGGGAATAGATATTCTTATAACGCCTTGAAAGAAACAAAGCTGAAGGCTCAGGAGCCTCCTGTCCTGCCTCCAGTCCCCACACACCGCAGGGGAGGTGGGGAGAGAAGTGGAAAACAATCCTTTCATGAACTGGAGGGAGTGGCAAAAAAAAAAAAAAAAAAAAAAGAGAAAAGAAGCAGAGAGAACCCTGCGTCCTCCCTCTCCCTATACCACGCAGAGAGGAGAGGAGGGAAAGCAGATCCCCTTCCCCTTGCAGAACCACCCTCATGAACCCATATGCACAGATCCATCTGAATCCATCTGAAAATTAATTTTGTGCCTGTTAGGGGCAAATGACAGGCATGTACAACGGTGTGGAACAGGACCAGGCAGCACAGACTTCATGGCCTTCAACAAAACCACCCTGTTACAGCAAATCCCCTTTCAGCATCTGACCTGCAAGACCTTACATGAGTTGTTTGAATTGTCTCCCCTTCCCTGCGGTTGCCACAGGAGGTCTCGGACCTTACCCGTACCCAGCTCAGCTCCCACTTCACAAGTCATTAAATCTCTGCTCAAGCAGCAAATGGCCCACACTCTACAGGGTTTTAAATTATTAATTGCCAGGAGATAGCTGATAGTTATTGTACTGTGCAAAAGTTCATGTTATGGGGAAGACAACGAGATTAGTTCCTTAAACGGGCTGGCAACACTAAGCCGGGACTTACGAGTAATCACTTAGAAAGCAATAGGGTCCTCAAGGCCCCCCCTCCCACACACATCCCCCTCGCTGTGGGGCTGGCAAAGGGCCACCAAACTCCATCATCACTGCTGCCCCCTCCCCAGGGCTCCCAGTTGCCTGTTTTTCAAAACTGATCTGCTTCAACCAGCGGGACCACGTTGACTGGCAGCAGTCAGCAGAGAGCTGTACCACACACAAGCAGTATCTCCCGTAGGGTCCTTGCACCTTTCTGAGTAAAGAACAAGTCCTCACTCCCCACCCCTCCGGCATGTTTGCTACCCATCTCTGAATTCGAACAGCAGAGATGCAAGCTTTAATGCCATATGGGGCGTAAGATTTTCAAGCTAGCAGAGGTCGTGTACGCAAAGGGAGCCGATGGAGCCGGAACACGTGCATGGGCAGGTGCTACAGTAGCACTATTAATATGACAACTTGCAAATCACCACAAGTTGTGTGCTTGAGCTTGAGATAGAAACAACAGTGGTCACACTTAATTCTGGGAGGAAATCCAGAGCACCTACTTCCTAGTGTCATCTCACAGTAATGCTCTGGAGGGTGTTATACTGAAAAATTGAAAAGTGAACAAGAAAGGCACCTTCCTTGGGCAAAATAAAGGCTGCACAATATATGGTGTCTTTGCATGCTGAATTCAATTCTGCGCACAAAAATGCTTTTTTGTCCTGACCAGCTTTTGAAATACATTTCATGGTGAGTTCCCCAAAGGTGCTGTAGGCAATTTGAAACCCTTGAGTTTTAACAGGATTGCAAAATTCAGGTCCTTTAGGCCCCTTTGAAAAAACAATTGTTACAGCGGTTAAAAAGAATGCAGTAAACGAGAGCTGGGCCTTGTCAATTCACACAATAATTTAAATATTGCTCTTTGAACATATGGAGATTTGCATAATCTGCAAAAAACAAAGGGCACTAAACCCACAAAAATTACATTTGAGAAACACAATAACTATAGCCACACTCAAAACAAATTTCCAAGAAAAAAAAAATTAATCAGAAAAAGAAATACTCATGTACTTTTGCAGCTCATTTGTACTTTCGTCTCCTTCCAGGAAGATGAGAAAACAAGCTATGCGGTATTTTTACCAGAAGGTGGCAACCCCAAACAGCCAGCAAAATACTGCAAAATGTTCCACGGATACACATTCTTTACATGTTCAGAAAACAGGCACAGCACTACGGCATTGCATCCCCCTCGTGATTACATTTACTGCACTATCGCTTTTGCTCTTTTGCCGTTTTCCTCTTAGGAAAAAAAAAAAAAAAACACAACAAAAAACCCCAAACAACAACAAGAGCTAACAAACAATTAGCTTAGGTTCTCAGTGAAACAAAGCTTCTGCAGTCACATTTTGTGTGTGTGCATGTGCACACATCTGTTTGCACATCAAAAGTTCTCTCCCAGTGATACATATTTTTCAGGGTTTGACTACAAAATAAAAGCAGCTGAGCACAGAGCTCAGTAGGGCAGAGGGTGCAAGTGTGAGCTCAGTCCATTAGAGACCTGACAACCCATAGGACTGTGGCAGGTTCATTCAGGTCTGAGAGTCTCAAATGCCAGACACAGATCGGGACTTCAGCAGACACTGTTTTGGCTGAGCCCAGAACCGTTTGATGCTTCCTGGTCCCCAGCCTCCAGGACAGGCAAGGGTTATGCTAACGCCCACGCATCAGAGAGGCAGAACCATCACCTCCAAATTCATTTAATTCTAAAATGTTTCCAGGACTCAAGAGAATTCATTTGTTCAAACAAATAAACCAACCAACAAAAAAAAGCCCCTACAGTATAAAAACCTAACAGACTATAAGAAAGATACAAAGCCAGAGAAGTCAGTAGAAAGACTCATTGTTATCAGGGCTTGCTTGGTTTTAATCCTCTGGCTAGTGTTGGGTGGATACTTTGGGGTGAAGGGAAGTACATGAAACAGCCTAGTCGTTAAAGTCCAAAGAGTCAAGAACAGGAACAAAATTATATTTGTGGCCAAAGTGGGATTCATTTTCCATTTATTTCCAAGGCTGATTTATTTCACTTAACTTAAAAAATTTACAGTGAAGATGTCAGCAGCTGAGCCTGTCATCTTAGACTCTCTTCGTAATCGACAGTGAGAAATAAGTACTTCAGGGCCCAATTATCTGACCCATTTTAGATTACTTTTTTTCCTAGATGAGACGAATTGCAACAAGAAGTGCCTGTTTCTCTCCATGGCCGTAAAGCAGATCCAGCACAACCAGGTCAGACATAATAGGCCTATATACACATTTGCTCAGTGAAACCTTCCCTCCTCTGGAGCTCTGAAGAGCCATTAACACTTTTCTGCACTATTAACATCATCAGTTCAGAAGCAACTCAGCCACATGCCTATAAAATGTTTCTCCATCTCCCCAGAAAAACAAGCATCTTCAGATAAGGTTTTAAGCGGTGAAATGTTGGAAGGAGAGGCATATGAAAACACCATTTGTATTTTTTAAAGCAAGAAAGCGTGAACATAACACTGGTTTTTGGGACACGCACACGGCGTTTCAGGAAGCTACTCAAGGTATATCAGTGTACTGTTGGTCAACTGGCTCAGGCTACAACATGCCTAAAGTTGCCCAGGCCTGCTTTCCATAATTTCATTCAGTCAGAAGCATTTCTTGCAGGTGGAGATTTCTCTCCTTTCCCCAATTTACCTGACTTGTCTTGAGAGCTTTTCCATGAAATCTTCATTGTGCACTAAGAGGTTATCTATACAAATACAGAGTGCATAGCACAATAGGCGCTGATCCTTTCTTTACCAACTTCCCTCATGGGTACTATAAGAGCAAATAGTCATCGCCACAACTTTTGAAGGGGTAGTAATGCAGGGGAACATGTAGTGCAACACGATTTTATCTGTGCAATGCACCATCTCAGCAGAGGGAAAACAAGGGTGAGATGCCAAGGGAACCAACATTCAGACTGCAGTGTGACAGACTGTCAAAGAACCAGGACTGCCCATGTGTAGAGGTCAGATGCTCCAAGGAATAAAACTTCACTACTCTTAAGCCATTTCCCTCCCCCCAAATACCTTTACTGCTCTCATACACCGGTTTAAAATATGAATGATTCCTGGCGAACAGGAAAAGCTTGATGCTTTATATGAAGTACCTAATTGCAATAAAAATCCTGTTTAATTATGTGACCACCTGTTGAGAGAAAAAGTTAACTCTGGTGAGAATTGCTATCTGTATAAGCCAAGAACAATAAATCAAGTTGACTACCTCAGTAAAGATGAGAGAATTAGCCTCTAAGTATTTAATTTAATCCTTTGATAGAAGTGTCTCATGTACATATCTATGGTAAAAGTAGTGAAAGAACAACAGGACAAACTGATTTTTTTCATGGGCTAAACTCTAAGCCTTTGAGGATGTTCTGAATACAAAGGGTTCAATCCTCCAAAGTCTTAAACATCATCAGTGGTCTCAAAGCTGTATTTATTTGGCGTCTTGCAGAACTAAGTCATAATTGCTCTCAGAAGAACATATTGCTCACTGAGAATAAAAGTATCTTCATTCATGATGTTTAGCTAATTACATTCATTTCTGTCTCATTGAGCATAAGCCGATAAACCTGTGGGAATAGTTTAATCCATCTCAATTAATCACACTACAGTTACAACTCTTTATCCATCCAGTTTTCAATACAGTATTTATTCTAATCACAGTAGCACCTAGCAACATCATTTTAAGATGAGCTAAGTTCTGTGTAAACACTCGATCCAAGTCAGTCCCAGCTCTAATGCAGTCAGGGACATTTGCAGTAATTGTTATTGAAAATCTTGTCCACTGAGCTAGGATCATCACTTCAAGGTAGAAGTTCCCGAGAACAATCTGTCCATGTAGCTTATGCCTTCCTCCTAAGCAGTGCATGTCTGTAAGTCCATCCCCAGTGCAGCTAACTTAGCCAAATTTTTGCTAGCTCTAGGTCCAGTTGGAGAATGGAAGCTGTTACATTGTAGTTTCTTCTGCATTTTCTGCCTAGAAAGGCATGGGGGAGAGGGTAGTAAAAGATACTTCTGCTAGGGAGTTTTACATTTTTAGCTTTTTCCTTAGAGAAATTTAGCAAGACTTTTAGCCATAACCAGCGAGACTTTCCAAACACCCGTTGGCAGATATGGTTCTGGCTCCCCATAGATTTCTACACACACTGTCATTTCATGTGCTGCTGCTGTCAATACTCGTTTTGTGAGGAAAGCGCTTAAGGAATCAAACGCTTTAGAACTAGCCAAGTCATGGAAGTGTCAGTGAACTGTTCAAAAGTCTTCTCATTTTGAAGAGTCAAGGGCAAGTGTGTACGATGGTGTACAATTCTTCACTTTCTAAAAGCAATAGAACAGCTGTCATGAACATGAACAAGCACTGGTCAGCACTGCTTGTTTGTTCTGCAGACTCATGGCGGAAAGAGAACTTTAAATACTGAATAAAACTTAACTATGGCCAAAAAGGGGGCACTATATCACTATAGCGATTATTACATCACACTATAGCAGTGCTTCTAAACTTACAGACTGTGCAAGCAACTCGTCAAAAAAAAACCACCTCAACCCAGGTCTCGCATAAGAGAGTGTGTCTGTGCGGGTTCAACTCAAACTTCAACAGTTGCAGGGCCACATTACTAAATTCATGCTGAATCAATGTCTGAATTTAAGGGTCACTACTAATGTTCGAGACAGCTGGATACTGTTCTTGATTCTGTTACCAGACTAAACTCTCCACACCTCCATTTCCCCCCCGCCCCTGTAAACCTCCTGCACTGAAAGGGAACAAAGATTAGCGTGTGCTAATTTGAGGGGGAAAAGTCCAAGAATTTCCTTTCTGACCCTCTCTTTCTTGATTCTGTTACCAGACTAAACTCTCCACACCTCCATTTCCCCCCCGCCCCTGTAAACCTCCTGCACTGAAAGGGAACAAAGATTAGCGTGTGCCAAGAATTTCCTTTCTGACCCTCTCTTTAAAGGAATTGGCACTCTCTCACATCAGTTCTGAACCATCCTCTGATCAAACAGACCTTCTTGCAGTTGCTTCCACCACACACACAGTTGTTTACCAGGTTAAATTGCAGATGTCCTGTTATTTTTCACGCGTCAAAAAAGAGCTGTTTTGGTCAATCATGATTTTCCAATCATGAAGAAGGACTTGACAAATAAATGGAAGCTTCTGTATTTACTGTTAACAGATCTGTTTTCCAGCTCTTGATACGTCTCTGTGTTTGGCTGTCTGTGGCGGAGGAGTGGGCAATAGTGACAGAGTATCTGAGCACAGATCTGACACTGGTATAATAGAACACACAAAGCATAGTTTCAAAGCAACAAGCAGCGATTTTACTGCTTGATTCTTATCACTGTGGCTGGAACCCAGAAGTCTAAATCCCCACTGTTATGTGTTAGAAATACACTGTCACAAAAAAACAGATGTTTCTTATCGAGTGAGGAAGGCGGCTAATCATTTAGGGAGAATCACAAAGTTATTTTAAGGGGACGCCATCAAGCCATGAAACCTACAGTGACGGCTGGCTCCCTCTAATTTTGGAGATCCTAGAAATTTAGTTTTGAGTTCCCTGACACCCCTAATTTTCCCCTCCTTAAAAAGACAACTTTGAAAATATAAATTAAGGTATAACAGCCACTCAGATTTTGTCACCAATACTTCCAAAAGTCCTTTTTCCTAACACTAGTGCTGCCTGTTGGGATTTAGAAAATACATTACCCTAGATGTTTCTTTAAAATGAGACCCTTGAGACACAAGTTACACTGAATGACACAGTGAATACTGAAACTCCCTGCTCGGGATTGAGCAAGGACCTTCTCTGTACTCTCCCCTCACTCTGCCAGGGTGTCCTTGGGAAGGAGCTGCTCCATTGCAGTAGCCCCAAGACAGTCTCATGGAGTAAATATGGGGGAGCAGAGCATGGGGCTCATCTCATGCCTGACCTGAGTTTCCCTCTCATCCACCATGATCAAGCAATGCACCCTTGAGTTTTTTCAAATACAAGTTTAATAAAGTGAGAACTCCAGTTCAGGTGACACCAAACAACTACAGTCTCTCCAGAAAAACAAGTCATTTCTTGTACAAGACAAATGAAGTCTGGCTTCCCACAGATTACCCTGCTCACATGTGAAGCTTTTCCTGCAATTGTAGTACTTTTTTTTTCCCTCCCTTGATTCCCCCAATTCCTCCTAACACCAAATAAGCTCATTCTGCAGTTTCATTTTACTTAACTGAATGAATATTTTCATGAAATCTTATGCTTTCTAAAACTACCACCCTCCTGTCAAACTGGACTGAAATTGGCCAACGAGCTCAAAAACTACTAAAACAGTAGACTGCAAATTCTCATTTCTTTGGGAAACCCAGCTACCTAGCCACACTATAAAAAGCATATTTTCCATTCTTTTATGCCAGAATATTAGATGTTAAAGCACCTGAGACTATTCAAACCTAGATTAGCTTGACAGATTGCAATTCAGTTCATAGCTTCCTATGCAACCTACAGGTAGTCCTTTGATTTTCCTTACTTCATCAAAATTAATAATCTTTCATTTCTTTCTTGTCCATTAGATTTGCAGACTTCACAAGGCAGTAACTTTCCTACCTTCATAAATAATGCCTGCATCAATAAAAATCCAGGTTAATTTGCAAGCCTTTTGTTACACCTGTAGTACAAATAATAAGCCATAGCAAACATCACTGGTCTGAGATAATATTTCACAGGTATTGCAACATTCATTAATTGCTAGAGCTGGACTATTCTTTTTTCATGTGACTTTTTTTAACCACAATAACTTATTCTTGAGTGAATCTCTTATGCACAAAATTCTGTGGGCTTTCTTTTTTACTAGAGGAATGACAACCTAAAGTTCATGATGTTCACTAGAATTCAGTGGCAATAAAATAACATCAAACCCTAGAATTTTAAGAACAGCATGGCTCCTCTCATAAGCTCAAAAGCCTCAAATGGCTTTGGAAAAAGGTAGTCATTTTGTGAATTATACAAGTAGAGGGAATTTTCCAAAGAAGCAGAAAACATTCTCCTTCCAAAATGACACTGTAATCGGAGACGGATTTGGGGAGGGTGGGGGGAAAGGAAAAAAAGAAAAGGAGCAGTTACCAGTTACTAAAATTATTCTGTCATGGCCAACCCATGTTTGCAAACAGAGCTGAAAAAACAAGTAAAGCTTTGGTTTTTCATCTATGTAGTGGGCAAATGGGGAGTATGGTACAGCTCTCCCTGCATCTACTGTGATACTCAGGAAACAGCCTCTTTGGGTTTCCCAGAATATCGGCTGAAAGAGGAAGCTGGAATACGGATGAGGTCAGGAAGATAAATCTGAGAAGAGCGAGCCTTTAACTAGAGACTTCTAGCAACCCAACAGCAGGTGCCCAAAGGCGGTCTATTGACAGGCAAGGACCAGCCCTGGTGCAGGACCGTTTGGGGTTGCTGACTCCTGGCCCTCCTCCTCCTCTGCAGATTTTCAAGTTAGAGGGCTAAGGGGAGGGAGTTCAGCAACTGAATCTCTTCTCTGCGTAAGAATAACAAGAACTTTAAAGATGCTCCTTAGGCTAGGCATAGATGGAGAAAATAAGACCCACACTTAATCCTAATAATATAATGAAGATTTTAATTTTTAGCTGAGTTCTTCAGAAGCAGGCAAAGCTACTCAGGGCTGACTCAGAGCCTGAGAGGTCAATGGGGCCCAGACTTGTAAGCTAGAGGTACAAAAATTAAGTGTTGGAGGGTAGAGAATCTTTCCAAAGACAATTGCAAGCAGAGAATCAGGTTTGCAGTAAGTATTTGAACAGAGAGTTGGCAGGGTGGGGGTGGCAGGAAGTATTACCCTTAATAACGAAGGAGTTTTCTCCAGAAAACGGACAGATTTACGTTGAACTTCATATTGAACTTTCCTTCTGTCAATTCTTAAATACAGTCTTTCATTTCAATTATTTTTTAGGCCATCAGATCAAATCAGTTTGTGGGTCATGTTTACTGTTAATACGTCTAAAACCCATCAAGGTATGTTTAAGTTATAAATATTTGCTGAAAGGATCTGATGGTCACAGGAAAATGATTAGTCCTCATATGATATCTTACCAGGCAGAACTGAAAACAGAATTTAGGTACTGTAAAAAAAAAAACCACACCACTTAAGTAAGACACAATAAACCTGTGATCACCTCAATTGGTTTTGCTTTTACCTTCATTATTCCATAATATTTTTCTTATGCATGACCGCATCCATATTAATATGATCTGTCTTCCTGCACTGATACTTTATCTGATATTCAGTTATTGATTTAGATATTCGTCCGTCTAGAAAGACATCAAAAAAAGAGAAACTACTATACTTCAAGCAGCTATTCTTAGTGACCTAATCAGTCTAAGCTTCAATATGCCAGGATCTGCAGTCTGAATATATTTTAGTCAATTCCATCTTGGCTAGACAATGACACTGAAAGAAGTTACATATAGATTTAAAATAACCCATAACTTCCTCATTCACTTCCAGCATATAAAACACAGGAGCAGCAAGGGTTGACTCTATATAATCAGAAGACATGAGACAGTATGTGAGTGCACATGACAACTTTCTATGATTCTGCTCCTTAGACTATTCATCCAGCTGGCTATCTTTATCAGTTTAAAGGGCATGACTAGCTGAAAGAGCTGTTTTTTCCAGACAAGGCTGGTTGGTTTTCTTTCTACTGGAGGGCTACTACGTCTAAGATGGATGGTGATTTCCAGATATGGAGCAGGGAAGCATTACACACTGCTAGGCACAGAAGAGAACAATCACTAGAGCACGGATGCTAGGAAGTTCACAGCTTCTCAGGGTTTTAACAAGGAAGACCATCTATCCCACTTTTACCATACCGATCCTCAGGTTTCCCCTGCTGAGGATTTCCCTTGACTTGAAATCTCCTGAACCTTGGCTATTTCCCTTGACCTTGTCCCTAAGGTATCTGTTTTGCTTTTGCTTTCATTAACACTGTGATCTCCTTCCTGCCTGATAACCCAACTCCACAGTTGAGAAACCATCATCCCCCTTTTGAGCACTGAAAATAGATCTTCAACAGAAACGACTCTCCTGGAAATTCATTGATGTGCTTATCGTTTGAAAAATAGTAAATAAAGGTGCATATTATAGCAGCAATACCAGAGACTCTGAGTATCTGAAGCCCTAAGAACATTTTCTAAATCTTACTGATTTAGCAAAGTGACCTACTCATGAAGAAGAAAATAATTAAAATTCCAGGGAACTACACCAGTATCTGGAATGCTTTAAAGAAAGAGAGAGAAAGAAAATTAATACCCCAAGGAACAAATAACCAGGTCTGTGAATCAAGAACTTAATTATAAAAGAATGCTTACTACCTATAGATCAAATGCTGCCTATGACATAGGGAAACAGCCATGAGGACATACAGAACAGCGCATGTATCTTCTAGTAGACAGCTTAGCCTATGCAGCAAATCCTCTAGCTGTGCAAGGAATGAGCTGGCCATTACCCACTAGCCAGGAAATCAGGACTCATCGGACGCTAACAGATATGGTCAGCCAAATCTCTCCCTCTATTTCTCTCCAGTTTTGAACATCAGGCCAAATTTTTGTCCTGCTGCTCTGCATGGTAAAACAGGGAGAGGGCTCCAGCCCAATGTATAAAATTGTTTTTCAGCCCGTAGTTCACAGACTGCTGGTGGCTCATAAAACATCAGAAGGTGATTTGTGAAATGCCTGCTAAATCAACCCCTGCTCTAAAGGCACATTCTCATACATAGAAGCAAAGAAAGAAGCAAAACCAGGGACAAATAAAGGTAAGAGAATATTCAAACTCCTGCTTAACATTTCCTTAGTTAAAAGCGAACATTGTGGCAAAACTGCAAAAACAGGTGTTTTCCAGAAGATAAGCTAGTCTCCAGATTTTTATTAAAAACAAAACAAAACAAAACAAAAAAACCAACACCAAACAAAGTACAAGACATAGTGTTGCCCTTAAAGGATGTCTTGTAGACCCCTGGACTTCAGATCTGTC
>NW_009221358.1:0-10374 GCF_000690835.1 Fulmarus glacialis | reverse complement strand
CTTTCCCTCCAGGAAAACAGTAAAGGAAACCTTCTAGAAGTAGCCTTCTCTCAAAATTTGCATTACCCGGCACTGCTGCATTCACATTTCCCTGTTTGTGACGTGGAAACACAGCCTTTGCTCTTGCAAAACTCCTATTGAAATCCACAGATATTATTCTCAGTGATTTCAGAATCTAGACTTTAGGAAATTAATTCTTGTACAATGCAAAAATATGAATTAAACTTTGATTGAAACCGACAGATTGTTTTTCTCCCTCAGCTTAATCCCTAACAGACCAAGTTGTTCCAATTCATTTCCTAACAGGCAGGTATCCAGATCACAAACAAAAACCCATCACAATTAGTGCTGGCATCCTCACTGATAATCTCAGCAGAGATCCAGAAGAGTAAAACAAGTTTGCAGGCCATCCCAAAGGCAGTCAGAAATCCTTCCAGAACATGGCAGGAGTATATCCAAGGGAAAAAGCAGATGATTTACTATACATGCCTGCGTGTTCCACACCCCTCCAAAAGTTCCAGGTTCCTAAGCACCATCCAGTGCCTTTAATGGGGAGGCCACATGAATTAATGACTATGGAGATGTTTTTTAGAACTTTTCTTGTACTCTGTGGCAGGGATTTTGGCCATGCGTCTGTGCTTCTGTTGCTCCATCTCTGAAAGGAAGCATTTGTACTTGACAAGCTTTAAGACCCCTGGATGAAGAGCCAGTTGAAGGCAAGGTGTTACTGTTTTCATGAAAGAAAAAAGAAAAAAAGTTTAATTTCTTCGTTGATTTCTGGTAAGACACTTGCCTATTCCTAGCTTATTTTCATTATTTATATTTAATTACTGTTAATAAGCAAGCAACATATGGCAAACACAGGGGAAAAAAACCCAAGATAACTCATGGACGGGACCCCTCAGTAGTACTGAAACCTGCAGGATCAGGGAAAACTGACACGAGATGAACTCTGAAAGCATTTTTAGGATAATGCCTAAGTACCTCTTCCTCCTCGTCCTCTCCCCCAACACATAGAACTTAAAGCACAAGTCAACAGGAGAATCTGTTCTGGTGTAGTGGTTTAAGCCTGCAGGCAGCCGAACACCGCACAGCCGCTTACTCACTCCCCGCCCCCCACAGTGGGATGGGGGAGAGAATCGGAAAAAAAAAAAGGTAAAATTCGTGGATTGAGATAAAGACAGTTTAATAGAACAGAAAAGGAAGGAAAAATAATAACAATAATAATAATAATAATGACAGAACATACAAAATGAGTGATGCACAATGCAATTGCTCACCACCCGCGCTGACTCAAGTAACAATCACTACTTCCTGGACCACGCCTCTTATTTATATACTGAGCATGACGTCATATGGTATGGAATACCCCATTGGCCAGTTGGGCTAGCTGTCCTGGTTATGCTCCCTCCCAGCTTCTTGTACACCTGGCAAAGCATGGGAAGCTGAAAAGTCCTTGACTATAGGTTACTTAGCAACAACTAAAAACATCAGTGTGTTATCAACATTCTTCTCACACTAAATCCAAAATATACACTAGGAAAAAATTTAAGTCTATCCCAGCCGAAACCAGGACAACTCCGGAAATTGAAATCTGTTCCAGAAAAAGCTAAGGGTATTTTAAATGTCAAAATGATTTTTTTTTTTTAAGTTACTTACAAAGTAGCAGAAGAGAAGATACTGAAAACAGAGGGTGAGCTATATCCTGAGCTATATAATTAAATCATGCAAGACATAAATATCAGGTTACATATTCAAAAATATCTGAAAGATTGAAATGGTAGTTTCAAAAACCACTGTGCTCATGGAAGAAGAGTTTTCATGGGGCAGCATAAGACTGGACTTTGAAATGCTGCAAATCCTCTAGGTCTATATGAAGAAGATGAAGCTGCAAGCCCAGCAGCAAGTCCCCTGTAAGAAGAGGAGACCTTCAAAGTGCCTCTCCGTGTGCTTCTTAGGAGCTTAACTGTTGCTGGTTTCCTTTTCTAAGCCTCCGCTCATCGTCACAGCAAGCAGGCAGCACATGGAAGAGATGAATGCAACCTGCACCCAGCATTGTGTTTCAAAGTTGCTACAGTTTCACACCACTGGAAGTCAACAGAAATGGTTGGGGGTTTTTTTGTTGTTTCTTTCTTTTTTTTTTTTTTCTTTTTTTTTTTTTTTTTACTTGTACTCTGTCCATGCCATTCCTCCATGGCAACACAGTGGAGCAGCTGACTTTCTGACATGGCAGCCCGTCTTTTTGAAAAATCAATCACATCATGCTCAAGGATCAGCATTACTTTAATATTATTTACTGACTTCTTTGCTCATTATTTTCACAAAAATGCTGTTCTAACACTTCACTCGTTCTTAGGCTCCTTTCAAGGGAGCTGTGTTAACTTCAATATGGCAAATTTCCCTTCCTATAAGCCTACAGGTCTACAAGTCTGTCTACATTTTCTGTTTTCTACAGATAAAATGCTCTTTCCTGTACCTCAGAACACAGGCAGTGATGGGGAAAAAAAGCAAAGCATTAAACAGATTTACTACCTTCACTGTTATGCATATTAACTTTCCTAAATATTCAACTTCAATACTGCAATGATTTCCTTTTGCATTAATGTCATTCAACGATATATATGTATATGTATATTTGGGGAAGATGCAGAGAAAACATTAGCTGAATAATTCTTCTGTATTTTTTTTTTCTTCAGTGACCACTTGCATCTGATGTATATTCTTTATTTTCCAAAATTCATCATACCTGTAAAAGAAAAAAATGGGGTGTTTGGGGTTTTTGTTTGTTTTTATCTTGTTAAAAATGGGTATATTAAGGTAGAAGACACTATAATATCGAGCATGCTTGCAGCTTTCAAAGCGCCAGGCTCTAGATATGCTGACTGCTAAGATCGTTTAACACCATACTAGTTGCCTTCTTTTGCCAGGTCGTGTCCTAGCAGGACATCCTCTGTAAGCAGAAATAATCCTGCACAGAAGTTTGTAACCGTTGATGCCAGAAAATAAGCATGCAAAATAACTTGTGATTCTCTTTAAATAAAGAAAAATATACTATGTAGCCTTAGAATTAATCCTGATTTAATACCAGCAAATTATGACCAGCTTCAGCGACAGGTATTTGCCTGCAATCTTCTTCCGTGTGGGATGTAATAAAAATACAAAAAAAATTTAATAAATACAATGACGTTCTCCATTCGGGAGTTTTGGAACTACAGATTTGAAAAGTACAGTTTATCGTTCTCTTAGATGAAGAATGCAACACTTCGTCTTTTACTGCTCTCTTGAAGAGCAGATTACCCTTGCTGGCTTCCCTCTCCCATTGAGGGATTCTGCCCAATGGGTTACTAAACCCCATTTAGGCAGGGAAGACCTTAGCTCTTGGCTGTCTCTTCTTAGTCCTCCCCCAGTTTCCAGGAAAACAGGAGGTCAACCCAGGGCTTCCCATCAGACGGGTGACTCCAGCAGCCCAGACGGTTCTCTAGCTATTTTAAAGCAACATTTTGTCACATTAGCATGAGGGAGGAGTGGTGATGGCAGTTTTGAGGACTGGATTTTCATTTAATTCTCTGCTAAAGCCATTCTCATCACATTGCTGGGCATTTCAGGAATTATTTATGTGTTATGTTTTGTTTCTACAGTTTTAGCTCATGGTAAAGACATCTTTGAATTTGGAGCATCTTTTTTCTAGACCTGTCCACTGTTGAGCAGAAGTGCCACATTCCAAGTACAGGTGCAACTCCTCAGGATGAAAACTGTGTTTCCCTGATGCGTAAGTGTGCCTGCCACTCAAGAGGAAAAATAACTGCTATTAATCATAATCTTCCATTTATAAGTGCAGGCTCCTTCTCTCCAACGGATCAGAATTCACAAATCAGTGTTTTCCCCCAAAAATAAAAGTAGCTTAAAATGCCAAACACAAAAATATAACAAAACATTCTTCTACTTGTACTTTATAACAATACTGTATTTTTATTGAAGTCAGCTATACTGAATCATTAAGTAATACAGAATTCAGTAGTACCTGAAGTTTAACAAATCAAGGTTTCTAGTCTGTGAAGAGGTTTACTAGAAACATCAAATGTCTTTGCAAGATGCTTAGTTGCTTTTTCTTCCACATTGTTACCCAGCCTTTCAAGAGACTTATTTGTCAAAGCCTTTTTCAGACAAAGATTTCATCCTGTGATGATGGAGAAGGTACCTACTGGACTCTAATTCTTATTACACTAGTTATTTGGCTTGGTATCTACACTCACACAACACCCACACTAAAATCATATTTCAGTTTGTCCTTTAGCACTGCATGCTTTGTCAAAGAGTACTTATTCTTTTGTACTGAAGAGTACTGCAACAGGAAAAAGATAGTAGTTGAATAACCCTCTCATAAATTTCAACCGCTTCAACCAAAGTATACCTAATCACTTTCCTTTTCTAGTCCAAAAATGCTGTATTCTGTCTTTTGCAAATGCACTTGTCAAAGCCTCTGCTTCTCATTTTTATGCAATTTATCCAAAAAAGTACCATCATGCCCTACTGAAGCCTGGAATCTAAACCGCAGCAAATATAGTGAAGTGATTGCATTAGTCAATATATGATGAGTGATACTTCTTTCCGGGCTGTTAATATTCAGGTGCTTGGACAGAAACAATTTTGTCCAGATTGTGGCTATTACTTTTTGTAGACAGATCTCCCACACTTTTACTTGTCTCCTAGAAGCCAAACACATGGTGGTTTTCCATTTCCAACAAGCTCTCTATGTCTAGATATGCTGAGGCTGTCTTCTGTTCATTGTATAGCATGCAAGTGACAAATTCTCAGGATGGAGGCATGTCAAACCAGAAAATTTTCCTTTACCTGCCTTTAATTGCCTGGTCTCAGAACCTGCACTGAAGCAGGTTTGCTGTTTACCTTGAAATGGCAGCACATGTTCTTAAGACAGTCATCAATAGAAAGAACCCACACACACCCCCCTTCCTAGCCCTCTCAAGACATTTTCAACGGGGCTAGACAAAGCATTTCACCTAAGAGCTGTTTGTGACTAATAAATTGCAGCAGCGACAGGACAGAACTGTTGTGGACTTTATACGTCAGAGCTCTTAAGACAAATAGTTACTAATCACTGCCTTTTGGGTTATACTGGAAACAGTCAGCAAAGACAACTAGGAATTGCTATTTTTAAACTCCTGCCAGGATAAATAGATGCAAAAAAGACTGATAGGTCAAGTAGCATCAATATCATTGTCTCAACTCTTTCTATGGTCATTAGGACACCTGCCAACTCTATGGACGAAATGGAGATTGGCAGAAGCTGAGAGTGCAAATTTATTATTGTAGGAAGCAGGAGAACATAACATTCATTAGCTCACTGAGATTTCACCAAGTAAAGGTCAGGTGTCATGACCAAGGCCACAATGGGAAGTCATCTCCAGATTCCAATTTGACTGGCAAAATTATAACCTTGTCCTTAAGTAAGCAGGTTATTTCTTTAGAGGGGACAGGCTAAACTAAATGCACTTTAGATGTGAAAACGAGAAATGAAGTTGGCTAAAGACTTCAAAATCAGTTATACTTAGATAGCAGTGGTTTTAGAGAAGTAGCAAACTGAACATGCTGCATTTGTGTCTGCTAACATTTTTCTTAACTACATACCTAGATTGTAGGTCTGTAAAATGCTCCATAAAAGAAGTCACAAATCACAGCTGCTGTCTCTCTGGATGTTACTGTAAATAACATCAGCAGCAGGCAGGGACTGTCTCATAACCATTCTGTTCATTACGTTAGCAAGGTCATCCATGTTATTGCTTCCTGCCCTGCTTTCATGGTGAAATTTATTCAGCTACTCACTATTTAGCTAAATCAAAGGTGGGAATATTAGATGTAATCCTAAAGGAAGATACTAATATAATCCTCCACAAGGGATTAACACACTGCTTTAAATTACCCACATTTTTAGCAATTATTAGCTAGTTAATCCATACTTTGCTGTGTATGTAAACTATGGGTAATGCATATCTCTTATCTGGATCTTCTTTCCACACTTCCTCAAATCATTACTAGAAACACACTGATTTTGAAACATGACAATTTTCTTTTAATTCTGAGTAGTAAGTGCAATGTGACACAACACAGAATGTTGCCCAATCGCTTGCTACTGGTGCAGAATTATGAAGAGTTACTTATCTATTCTGTGGGAAACGCAAATGAACATTAGCAAATATATTTTTTTGTTGGATTTTTTTGGTAGAGCTAAGAGTGAGAATTTTATCCCATTGAGCTTGAGAGAGGAAGTTTGCCTAAAGAGCTTGATTCACTGGACCAAATGGAAGTCCAGGCCCCCCATGCTACAGTTCCCACACAGCATAGGAGAATAGATCAGATCTACCTATCTAGCAATAGGCAGATATTGTTTAAAGCCAAACTGTCCCTCTTGGAATGTAGGTTCAGATTCTGTATAAAAATATATATTCTATTAATAGTTGATTGGTGCAGGTCATTTCACAGCATGATATGAGAAGTCAAAGCTCTTACAGAATTTCTGCCTAAAATTATCAGAAAAATCTCCCCCCATCTCTTAACATATCTTGAGCTACAAAATTATAGTATGCCTAAGACAGCAAGGCACAATCAAAAGAATGCAGACCATTTCTCTCGGAATATTTTTTTTGTTTACTTCTGTTCATTTACTAGGGAAATATAAACCTTTCAAAATGCCTGCTTCTACGAACATTTCAAAACCCTATTTTGTAATAGAAAAACAAACTTTACATGTGGGCTCCTTAATAAGTTGCACAACATTCCTATTTTGATTTAATTACTCCTTCTATTTATGCTGCAAGCCACCAACAGTGAAAATTATGAATTACATATTCAATTATAAAATTCAGAATTGGCATCTGCTCAGGCTAAATTTTTTTTGGCTCAAATTCAAGCATACAAGCTAACCATTTATTTGTGTAGTCAGACTAGTAAAAAAAAGGCACAAAAAAACCAAACACCAACACCCCCCCCTTTGAATTCTGAAACGATTGCCAAGCAATCAACCCAGATTCTAGCAATAAATGATTCATGTATGCCATGTTCCTGTCACTACACAGGCAGCAGTTGAAACAGGCACCATGCAAAGAATTTTCTCAGATTGACAGCATTTTTTTTTAGCCTGGGTTTTCTCAAGAATAAAAGACAATATCATACTGAAAGTTTATTTTGTAATATAATATTAAAGCCCTGTACGTTAACCTTGGAACTCTGGATTTCTCATGCAATCTGCATCATTGTAGATACAATCCAAACTACTGAAAACAAAACCAAAACCTCCACATGTTTCCAGGACAACTCAAATTCTTGAAAAAGACACTGTTGACCTTGCTGGCACATGGCCTTGCTAACAACAATTTCCGCTAAATTAATTATTCTGCAGGCATACAATTTTTTTCATCATCTCTAACACATATTTGCCCTTTAATGCACTACTATTGGTGAGTTCATTAGATGCAAATATCAATTAACAATCTCACCCTGCTGCTGGAAATATGCTTCCACTGTCAGCACTAGAACAAAATTGTAACTGGTGTATTAATATTTGATCAATATCTTAAGCAGGTATATCACCGAAACAAAATCCACCAAATTAGGATCAATTTGAATCAACTCACTCATTTTTAATGCCATGTCACGCATTTTTGCAGATGAAGAGATAAAAAAAACCAGTAACATTACTTAAGCATGAACAAGTGAAAAAGCTAAACTGCTGCTCTGTCGTGCTGATCTGAGCTCCTTGGCATGTGATTTAGTTCTGTTAGAGGTGACACACAGAGAAAAGGAACCGACGAGTGTCAGGAGCAAGGCCTTACAGTTACCTACTTGTCTGGACCACCAATAGCTGCGTGACTGGTCAAGTCAAGACCCATATTCTGTTTATTCTTAGGTAAAATGGAGAGTTGGTGCTTTCCAGAGCACTCCACACCCATTGCGGGAACAAAGAATAAATACAATCACAGTAACATTAAAAGACTGTTATGGTCACAAAGTTAGACACACAAGTCATGAAATGCTAGAATGTAAGAAAACGCCATGCAAGCGTAACTCTGGATATTATTATACCACCTTCAATTAAACACTTATGCACTGTTTTTCCACAAGGTCTCTCCTCTTGGTGGTGCACAGGATATAAATTAGTTGTGCATGAAGCAGCTACTGAAAATTTTGGTGTTCTCACATTTCTTCCCTTGCCTTATTTACTGCAAGGTCTTCTGAATGAGAAAGTGTTTTCTAGTATTATACCCTTAGTTTCTTAAGTGCTTTGGGATCTCTTGCATTAGGGTTGCTATCTCTGAAAAAAATAAGTCTCAGTCCAGTCTGATGTTAACGGTAGGCTCTTTATAACACAGATTATGAAACTATTATTTAATTGTTTGGCTGGGGATGCTTTTTACTTCAAATAATATCTCAAGCATCTCAAGTAGGCTGAATGACATCTAAACATCATTCTCTTGCGCACATGCAGTAAGAATTATACTTACTGTTTTGTACTGTAGATTATAACAGCTCTGTAGCCTTCTTGGTTTCACTCCTTTCATTTTTCTACACAGAGGCTTTAAAACATACGTTCTGGCTAAGATGCTAAATTGGCTATGTTGCATACTTCTCTGCACTTTAATATTCTATTTTAATAAGAATATTCTAAAGAACATTCTCAGGACTTACATACTCTAAATAGAAAAAATGTGAGACTTTGCTGAGTATCTTCTCCCTCATAAGTGTCAAATACAACATATCATGTGCTGGGGTGGGGGAGGGGAAGACTGAGAAGGAAGAAAGTAATTATGCTGGGAAGGCTGCTACTTTCTATATCTAGGGATTTTTTGGTCTCATAAGAAAAGTTGCTGAGCCTTGTACTCACAATTTTGTGAGACATGCCATGCTCCCATGCCTTTTATTGCTGCATAGTGTTCTACTATCTGTAGAGTTGAGGCATTGCCCTTCCACCTCCATGTGAAACATGCTTATAAACAAGGACAGAGTTGCCTGCATTGAAAAGCATGTTTCCTTGGTAATTCAACAGGGCCACATGAGAAAGGACTGCAAACATGTGATGTGTCTGAGGGACCACTGCAGAAGATGAGCAATGGACAGCAGGAGAAAGAAGGATGGATTGTCTAATACTGTGTTGCATCCCTAAAAGATCAAGAGACGGTAACCTATTTCAATGGGTCACACAGGAGAAGCTCCTTTCACTCACACACATACACAGAGGACTCTGCATTTGAAGCTCTAGTTTTGCTAGGCAAAAAAAACCCAACAGGCAATATTCTGTCTGTTTCTGTCAACATCTTAAAAAACAGATCTATGAGTTCAGTATTTCCTTCACATGCTAGAAATATGACTGCGTTGGTCCGCACAGCCTGCATATAGAACACATAAATGCTATCTTAACAAGCTTGCTTTCTCTATCACGTGTAAGGAATGCAACTTAAACCTGCGGCAGGAGATACATGAATATCCCAAGGTTGGAAATGGATAAGCTGAGCTATACCAAAAGTTAACAAGCCAATTTCCAAAAGGTGTTTAAAGGCCAAAAGATACATACAGACAACACAGGGAGGCGTCATCTGTTTTTAAGAAATGATTGGACAAGAAGGCAACTTCTCCCACTGATGTTAGTGTACAGAAAAATAATTCTGTGATGTGTGAACAAATTTCTTGTCATTCAAAGGCCTTGTAGTGCACCAGGGCAGTGAAAAAAGTTTTCCCTGTTCAAGTCTATTGTTCTCCTACATAAAATCAACAGCACTGCACTAATGATTTGTTTTAGAGAGAAACAGACAGATAAAACCTGCAACCTTTAGTCACACAGGGCCTACTTAAATATTTCTAACATCCTGAGTGAAAAAAATTCTCTCTTAAGGATCCCCAAAAGACCAAAAATTTATAAACATTATGAGTTACCTTCTCTTACAAATGAAGAAATTGCATATTATGGAATCATGTGTTTGCTCAGGAGAGGATCATATTATGTAATTCTGATCTTTACTATGATGAAGAAAAACATCAGCACAGTCCTGGTGCTTCTGCATGGTCTAAAACCTGATCATCTCCATTCACATCCAAAGTCCCAATGACTTAGACCGCTCACAAATCTGAGCACGAATGACCCATCTCAGACAAAAGATGACGTTAAAAAAAAAGTAATTAAGAGAACTGGTCTTCAAATGGCCTTCGTAAGTTGAAAGACAAAGAGGACAATACCACTGAATCCCCAGGCTCATACACTTCCACTGGACTTCCATTGTATCAATGGCACTCTATCTCCAAATATCTAAGAAACAGCCCTAAAGGAGAAGATGGGTCGGGAAAAGACAGGTAGAATCATAGAATCAT
>NW_009221357.1:15596-28989 GCF_000690835.1 Fulmarus glacialis | reverse complement strand
GGCTGCCTGCCATGTTAAACCACGACAGTGGGGAAGAAATGTCTCAATGTGCAGACAGGGAGGAGATCTTCATGTGGATGTGGAAACGTTTGTGCTAAATCTGAGAATTCCAGATTACAGATCAGGACAACAGGTATTTTCTGCTTCTCCCTTTCGATCTTATTTGTCTTTGTGCAACATGCAGGGACTTTCAGTGTGCTAACAGCCAATGACAATGAACAGAAGAAGCACCAGCCCACATTTCCCCAACACGTGGTCATGCCCAGCGGAATCATGAAACTAGAGGACTAAATTTTGTAACAGAAATAAACTGTAGTCTGGCTGCTCTGCATGGGATTTCCTCTCTCATTTCTGCATGGTCGTGTGCTTTGTTGATAAAGATGACCTAACTTTTCTGTAAACACCCGCAAGTAGGTCAACATTTCCACTTATTTAACTGTTCATACTTCTAGTAATTTTAGCATAGACTTGTATTCTGTACCTATATTTAAGACAATATTGTGATGACAATATTAGTAGCTAATTTCCATACCTTATGATATTCAGAAGAACAAATATGAAGTATAAAGGAAAGAAAAAATGGCCATGGGCAGCTGGAATTTTTTTTGTTACTAGCACCTTTACTGAGCAACTATGAGGACCACTAGTGATCTGTGGATTGTAAACATGTACTTACCTCAAACAAGTTTAGCCTTGTTCTGCAGGTGGAAAAGATTGGGATTGATGGACTGTAGGAAACATTGACCTTATTTAACAGCATAGGTGTAATTTGCATTTGAGCTAATGATCAAATGCAAATGAATTTCCTTTCTCCTCGATGTAGAAAACTAGACACTTGTGGGGCATGATATAAATAACCTGATTAGATGTCTACAGTAGACCAAGAAGAACTAAACCAGGAAAATTCCTGTTTCTCTACATTCATTGCAGTAGCAGACTGAAGTGATTCAGATTAACAACAAAGATGTCTACAATCAAACCAAACAAAGCTCACCTTCAGTGTCTGTAGTCCCAGATTAGTTGCACATTAGATTAAACTAATTTTTAAAGGTCAACTAGAATTATATATTATGTGTTCTAATACTTATCACTTTTACATATGTGTATGCTTACATATAAACAAATATGTAGCTTTCATTTAGGATACTTAAATATGGTAACAAAACAGGAGTTTTCATTACTTACTACGTTTTTCACTTCAGAACTTAACCAGAATGTTCAGCTCTGTGCTCATGGTACTAAATGTTTCAGAAGTAATTAAAACACTAATATTTTAAACCACAAGGCATTGATATATAATGTCAAATTTGATAAGAATTTGGATTACTTTCAGGGCTCTCTTTCCTGCTATAATATGTGAGCACTTCAAATCATTTTAACCTAAGACATTAAATGTGCTTGCCCATCAGCCTAAGAGGGAGGGAAGTGTGGCTAGGAATTAAGGAAAGGAGGTATTGCAGAATACCACATTATTTATCTAAAACAGTCTAACTGTGATGGTACAGGACTTGCTAACTATAGATAGCCAGGTTCTATCTGTGCCCTAGAATTTTCCTACTATCAGTGGTTTTTTTCTTTTATTTCTTTAAAGATGTTGTAACCTCTACTGTTAGCTTCAAAATTAGTGTTTGTACAATGCCATTTATATAATCTTCGCTATATGATAACAGTAATGTGTGTCTCTTTTTTTTTTTTTTTTTTAATAGAATCAGAGAAGACAAGTCTCTATACAAAATTCTTACATTATATAACTCTTATACATCAGATACGCTATAGCCTTACGGAATTTTCTAACAAGATTTTCTTAAAAACTATACTAATCATCAGCTGGCTTAAACACTCAGCAAGAAATAGCTGACTACTACATTTATGGTCAAGTTTCAGAAATATTTTCAGTTTTCTATGGCCATTCTTCACTCATGCAGTTCGTTCCATCTGTACAAATAATAGTTATCCAGTGAAAATGTAATTGTAATTAGTTGGACTAAGACAGTTGACTATTGATGTTGCTTCCTGTCTCAGAGCAATGCATTATTTCAGTTCTAGGCTGATGAAGAAGGAAACATGAACCTTACGGACTTGGAGGCAAAAGCTGACAACTTCTTCTAGACCTCAAGAAGGATGAAAGGAAGAGTATATTTTTTCATCTGAAGGTTTCAAGCGGGGGGGAGGTGAGGGGGGGAGAGGGGGGAAGAGGGGGCAGGAAAGACAAAATGTTTGCACATAACCTTTTTTCATGTTAACTAGAAACAAATGACAGATAAACTTGTATCTGGTACATTATAATTCAAACTATTTTATACATCCCACTGTAAGAGAAGAGTAACCGCATGGGCTAAAAGTTCTTAATTTTCTACAGGTTTTTTTTTTCCTTCTCTGCCTTCTAAATGTCTTTTCAGAGTGTACAGAAACTGGAACAATATTCTGACACTTTTATGAATTTTAATATAATTGCAGAAATAGGTTACGGATAAATTGACTATGCATGTCTTCTGTGGTAGATTCAGGCTAAAACGAAATCCAAAGTATTCCTTAAAATGATGCAAAAGGCAAGGCCTTTTCAAGATGGACAATGAAACAGGGAAAGAAAGGTGACAGTATATTGTCTTTCCAGAACAGTACTGTAGAGACAACTTTCAATGTTATAGCAAAATTGCACAAATGTCTTATATCCCCAATCATGTAAGCTTATAATACAGTGGATTTTTTTTAAACAACACCATAAAATAAATAGCAGAAATTTTTTAATTGCTTTCAAGACTTTGTGCATATTTTGTCCAAGGCTGCTATTATAAAGCAATTACTGCTACTGAAATGGATATGGGGATGTTCAAAGATCTCTCTGCAGGCAGAATAAAAGGATTTGGGGCACCTGTGGTTTAAACTCAAATAATCACTCAGGGGTTAGTCTTCACTGTGATTCTTTTCTCAAGAGAATTGAAAGGATAAATTAATCTGAATGAAAACTGTTCTCAAATATGAAGCATAATTTTCTACACTGTTGTGATTAGATATCTTTGGAGGTACTACATTAATATGATTGTACCCACAGAGAGGCAAAGTGGAGGCTTATATTTCACTGCAAATGACTCAGGAAAGAAAATGTCTAATACTGATGTTAATAAAAAAGGTATGAGGAGGAGCAGCATATTTACCGTGACTGTAAAGGAGTTTGGGTTGTTTGTTTTTTTTTTTTTTCTTTTTAAAGAAATTTGCATTTTAAGAGACAAAACATGAAGATATGACTTTCTCAAACACATATTTTGACTAGGGAAGTAAAGCAACATGAAACTCTTCTTCGATTTTGAATGGTGATTCTCTGTTACATCCCTGCAAATTGTATATAGGAACAATTGGACCTGTGTGTTACTGATGATATTGTACTGGTCAGAACACAACTGTGTGAAAAACTCTTGTCTTTTATGATTTCTACTGCTGTCACTTTAAAATGAAGCTTGACACAAATTCTCCTTAGCTTACCTGAGCAAAGAGCTGGTTCAAGGTCTTTGCACTCCTAGTCTCTAATTTAACTGTTTACAGCAGGCTTTAAACAAATTTTACATTGTGCATAATATTTGCATAAGACATTCATTATTGGGCTCTGTGAGTTTGGTCTACTGCAGCATATGCTCTGTGTCAGGGTACTGAGGAGAAGTGACACTGGTATTCACCTCTCAGATCTCAAAACTAAATATATTTCCAGCTATCTATTCCAACACAGGTAAGACTTTTTTATCCCAGCAAATGTAAGCTTCTGGTTTCTAAGCTTTTTACTTGTTTATTATCGATCACAGGCATAGTAAATCTGACCTTCTTAAATAATTATACATTCATGTCCTAGTTTTGTTGACTGAAGTTACAGGTAAAGTGTATAGAATATGTATAACTGCAGCAAAGAAAAAGTGCCTCACATCTCTCTATTTTATATCAATTTGTCATAACAAGTGAACTGTTAATTCTATAATATAGAGTTGGCAATAAAAAGTCTATAAAGCAGCATATTTCACAGATTTAGGTAGCAACCATTAACTAGTTCATCTGCAAGAAATTTCAAAACATGAGTCATGAAGCCAAAATAAGTATTTCAAAAATACAGGATATACAGTATCTTTATGTTTCTAAATTAACTTAGTTTTCATTTATGCTTACTTATTTTGGGAGAGCTTTTCCTTTTCAGTAAGTGGAAGCATAAATGTAAAATACACACAAACAGGGAAAACAGAGGGTGCAACAGACGGGACTGCTGAACAAAGTCGTGGGGTGGTGTGATGGGACAGGTTCACAAAGTCAACAAAATGGACCCTGGGAAGGGTCACCTCCAGCACTTGCATGTTGATAGAGAGGCGCCTACAAGTCACCATCGTGGAGAAATACCCCAAACTCTTTCCAGGAACTCAGTATGCTGGGGTGCCTCTCTAAGGTACCTGTATACTAATGCACAGAGTGTGGGGAATAAACACAAACAGATCTGTGTGCAGTTGCAGGGCTACAATCTTGATGACACCACAGAGATGTGGTGGGATGACTCACGTGACTGGAGTGTTGTGTTGGAGGTATACAGGCTCTTTAGGAAGGACAGGATGGGAAGATGGGGGGGCGTTGCCCTTTATGTAAGAGAGCAGCTGGAATGCATGGAGCTCTGCCTGAGGATGGATGAGGATCTGACAGGGAGCTTATGGGTCAGGATTAAAGAGAGAACAGGCAAAGGGAACGTTATAGTGGTTGTCTGCTCTAGGCCACCCAACCAAAAACAAGTGGATGATGCTCTTTATAGACAAATAGGAAAAGCCTTACATTCACAGGTCCTGGTCCTCATGGGGGACTTCAGCTGCCCCATTATCTGCTGGAAGGACAACACATCAGGGCATAAGCAATCCAGGAGGTTTCTGGTGTGCTTTTTTTTCATTTTGTCTTTCCTCTGAAGTACATGCAACAAAAGCTGTGGGAAATTAATGCTGTGAAATAACAAAGCAAAAGACATTTCTTTCATTGCAAAGGAGAACAGGCTAGAATACTACAGACAGTGAGGCAATTCAAAAAGTGGTAAAATCAGGGAACAAGCAGACCAACCTTTTCCTCAGACTGACAGGGTGTCCTTGCCTTTCAATTTGCTGAGACTCACTCAATGCTTCCATCTCTACCTATTTCAGAGATAGAGTAGGTGTTTTAGTAGTACTCCATCTTACTTTTTTGAGTGAAGATCAACTGACCTGCTGACTATATGGAATTCTTGGAGAATAACCACTGTTCATGCAGAGTACTCTTTGTGTGATAAAGTGAGCATGTAATGGGAAAATAATTTGAGCAAGTCAAATAAGTCAAGACTCAGGATACATAATACCAACATATAATACTATTTCTGGTTGTGTCAATATTAACAGCTCTTCTGTTCTTCATCAGTGGGACCCAAAATCTCTGGACTGCTAAATCAAATGAGTAAGGGTTCTTTCTGCCATATGGTAATCTGGGTCTCAAATTTATGTCTGAACTCAGTATCATTTGTAAAGAACAATTTTAGCACAGCGGGAGCAGTTGTAACAATTTCTGTAGATAGTGGCCGTGGCTGTTAATCTCCATGATCAATGTTGAAGCTAAACTAAGGCCTGTGCTATGTTTTAGTAAGCATGCTGATACAGCATTTAGTTGAAAGCCAAAGTCAGTGGTATGAATGAAGCCACAACACATTAGGTATTACTGCCTTTAACTTCTAAGTTTGGGTTGTTTGTCGTCCTTTTTTTCTGTGTAGTGTTGGGAGGGGAGGGTGGTCGTGTTGTTTGTTTGTTTTTAAAATTGCATTAGGAACTATTGACTGAAAGATTAGCTCTTCTGCATACGCAGTAGCTGTCTGGGTAGGAAGACCAGCTGTTTTTAAAGAATCTGTTTCCTTCTGTTACTTTGTTTATTGACTTAAAAGCATTCATTGCACTTGTTAAAGTATTATTTGGACATGGGCATTTCTTATTATGCTCTTTATAAATCCTTCACTTTGGGTGAACCTTTCATATCCAGAGAGCACTGATGTGCCTTGACTTCCAGACAGGCAAGGGTGCAGTGGAGTGCTGCCTTGCCAGACTGCACAGCTGCACTGGTAGTGATTGCCAGATCCTCAGTAACTTCACTGTAAATAAAGCAGTCTCTGAGCTGTTTGAATTTGTTGCTCAACGTGACAGGAGCTCAGAACTGGAGAGACATTTGAGAAGTTGTCAGTCCTGGAAGGCACACCTGTTTTTTCAGTGTTTGAGACTTTTTCTGTTCTCTGTATTATTTTTAGAGGCATGAGGTTCACAGATTCTTGCATTCATGTTGCTCTCATGGATCATTTATCATGTATGCTAGCTTTTTGCTCTCTGTAAAACTTACCCTTTCATAAAAAGCAGGATATACATGATTTTGAAAATTCAGTAACTCCTGTTTCAGGATTGGATTCTGAGTGGCAGCTGTAAAACTAGATCTGCTGCCTTCTTTCTATTTCTGTTGATATTTATTTATTGTGAAATCTCTTAACCAAATAAAAGTTCTATTAATGAATTTACAACATATTTCACTGTAAATGAAATCAAAATTAGTATTGAGCTAAAATATGTTTTTCTTCTTCGTTTGTAGTTTTTCCATGCAATTATAAAGAAATTAGTGCATCTCTATTACCACTGAACTGTTTGTTCTTTATTACTAAGCTGGCTTTGCAATGTAATGAAACTGTGACATAAGAACCTTGAATACACATACACCCCTTTATTTAAGGTAGAAATCTGTATACTATCCATCTTAAAAACTGCAAGGTGAAAAAAACACACACAAAAAAAAGTGAATGTCTTGCTTTTATGTCATACCATTCAAATGTCAAAGGACATATAACTAATTAATTTCATTTCTGATGGAAAAGATTAAAGAAAATGAACAGCTCAATGAAGTTAAGACAAGGTGAGTTTGCTACATGTCAAAATGTAGAAAATATAAAGCCAAAGAAATGACAGCTTAATCTGCAATAGATACAGGAGGGGGAAAACAAGGTAATATATCAGAGGAAGCTAATCAATACTGTAGAAATCTATGACAGAGCTATGAGTTGGTACTGATAGAGCTGGAAGTAGAGAAGAGCTTTAAGGAATTGAATCTAACTGGATAAAAGGATGCAGTGAGCAACTGTATATGAAACCTAAGGAATATGACGAATTTACATGAGAAAGAATGTTATAAAATTATAATCTATGAAAATAAAGGAACAGCATAACATGTCAGAAAGACTACTCTCTGGACATGCTTGCTAGACTGCACCCCAAGTGTACAAGGTTTATGTGATGATTAGTGGCAGCTTTGATATTTTTAGTTGTCGGGGAGTCCCAATAGAAAGGTTTCTGGTAGGCTTGTACGTGAGAGTGTGTGTTTTTGCAGGGGGGGGTGTGTGTCCATGTAAGGCAACAGAGATTTCAAAGAATACTACACAAAACAAAACCAGTATAGATTATTCATTATCAAGGTAACGATGCCATGACTTGGGGATTTTGCTGACTATCTCCAAATTGTCAGGGACTAACATACGACTACTTAGGCTGATCTTGAAAAGAGTATGTTGGAGAAAGGTCCTTTGCAAGATAAAGTAATTTCCTCCACCCCCCTGCCCCATTTTCCAAGCCATATTTACTAAATATGCTTTCCTCATTAGTACTCTCTAAGCAATGAATAAACCATACTGTTCTTTATTTTTATGATATTGTTCTCTTAAACATCAAAGGTGTAATGCTGTTATTCTGTTACTATATGTTACTAATAAGACAGTGACAAAAAAAAAAAATCAATCAGTGAGTTTTTTGAAGGTCTGACAGGGATGGGCCCTGTTATCCTCAAGATAACATCCAGTCTATGTAATAATATGAGACATCACATACAGTAACATCATAAAAAGAGCAGAAAAGTAGTAAGCAATGAAGAGGAGCAAAAAGAATTACAATGGTGGTGTTACATTATCTACTTAAGATTTTAGAACATGGATACATGTCCTGAATCTTTAGGAACAGAGAGCACAACACAATATAAAACATAGTCACTAAGCTATTTAATATTATAGGTGGTTTTGCAGTTCCCCTTTCTACTAGTTGAAATTTAAGGAATTCCTGGGGTTTGTGTGAAGGCATAAGACATTTCTTCTCACTTAGAATAATATTCCAAACAAGAAAAGGCAAATTTAATGTCATTATTTTCTTGTATAAACTTAACTTCTAACTGAAATAAAATGCACACTATTTTTTCTCAAATCCTGTTAATGTTTTTTTTTACACTATAATCCCATCTAAACTCTGGCTGACTTCAGCACAAAATTTCCCTTTTCCCTCTTTTCACTACTGATCTAGTCAGAGAATAAGTTTTGAAAGGAAGAGTTATCACTCATCATCTAATGTAAATGGAAGACATGTTTGGGGAAAAGAGCTCTATCTCCTCACAGCAGTTTGCATATTGAGTCTGACAGGCTCTCTATTTTAACTATTGTGTTTTTTGTTTTTCTTTTTGTTTGTTTGTTTGTTTTTTTTTTTTTAAATCTCTTCATGTAGAAGACATTCTACGAATAGTAGCATCTTACTTCTATACCAGGAAACAGTGGTGCTCAGTTTTGTTGTTTTGTTTTGGTTTGCTTTTTGTCCAGTGCTATCCATTCTTCGCATTATATTGATTTCCCCAAAAACATTATATCCAAATGAACAATTCAGATGTGTGACGTGCTCTGGGCAGTTTTTGAGCCTTTGGAAAACGGTATATATATGTGACTTGGTGAAGCCACACCTGGAGTACTGTGTCCAGTTCTGAGCTCCCCAATACAAGAGAGATGTGGACATACTGGAGAGAGTCCAATGAAGGGCCACAGAAATGATAAGGGTCTGGAGCGTCTCTCCTATGAGGAAAGGCTGAGCGAGCCTGGACTGTTTAGCCTGGAGAAATGAAGGCTCAGGGAAGATCTTCTTAATGCATATAAATACCTGAAGGGAGGATGCAAATAAGACAGAGCCAGGCTCTTTTCAATGGTGTCCAGTGACAGGACAAGAGCCCATAGGCACAAACTGAAACCCAGGAGGTTCTTTCTGAACATCAGGAACTGTGAGGGTGACCGAGCACTGGCACAGGTTTTCCAGAGAAGTTGTGGAGTCTCCATCCTTGGAGATATTCAAAAGCCTTGTGGACGTGGTCCTGGGGAACTGGTTCTAGGTAGCCCTGCTTGAGGAGGGAGAGTGGACAAGATGACCTCCAGAGGTCCCTTCCAACCTCGACCATCCTGTGATTCTGTGAATGACTTGACAACCTAAACTGATGCCCTTAATAAAAAATATAAAATGCGCTTTCATGATAATGCAGGTACTGTCTAGACTAGGTACTATCACTGTCTAGACTGCCTGTGAGTGAACATACATTGAACAGATGTTCCATGCATACTCAGGAAATTCATCATGTTCAGGTTATTTATCTATTGCACAAACCAACTGTAGAAGTGCTGTAAGAGTGCTCTACAGTTCACGTACCTTTAGTCAAATACTTAGCAGAAGGAGCAGACTCATTGCATGTTAGCTTTATAGTTGATATAAGCTTGTACAATTCCTGTCTTGGGGAACCTTGGGAATGGAATGCTGTATACCAAGCAATACTAGCCAAGTGTACAAAATCCTTAAATTTTCTCAGATGAAAGCTTGAGATAGCCGTACATATCTGGAGAGATCCATGTGCTGGTGGTTCTACTGAAGAACATCTCTCAGACTACTCGATAGAAGGGAACTATTGATTTCTGGAGGGAGCTGGTCGAGACGAAATACAGCAGCTTATATGCAAAGATTCTCACCTCGTTTCTCAGAAATTATTTGGAAAAACACCTACAAACATCAGAAACTTGGATATTAATGGACAACATGTAATTTTTGAGAGATCTACAAAGTCACATGCAGACGATAAATATAAGCATTAAAAAAAAAAAAAAACCACACTTTATTATTAATGAGACTGGTCTCTCAAATGTATTGAAAATAACCAAGTCTATAGATTTATTTCCTGGTCTTATCAAACACATTTGAATAAAAGTGCAGCATTTCCACTTGTAAATCCTATTGACAATAAATAAAATATTCTTATGAAAGCCTTTATTGATTTTAGTCATTGACATAATAGAAACTATTTCCATAGAATATGTTAATGGTGTGTTACTATAGAAACAGCAGTACCAATTCAGGAGTCTGTAGCCAACTGTATTCTTTAAATCAGCTTAAATATAGTACTTCAGATGTCTTCACTTTATTGTAGTACTGTCAGAGCTGAATAAAGGATTTTCCAAATTATCCCAGCTGCATCCCATGAAGCCAATTTTTATCTTGAAGGATACAAGCAAAGGTTTAACGTGTAAGTAGAAGCTCAAAAAAAAAAAAAAAAAGAATAAAATACTGGCCTTATCTAGATACATTAGCAAAATAAGCTGAGTAAATCAGTACTGTTTTTACCAATCTGGTCAGATCGATAATTTTATAAAGAGAATATATCTTGAATTTGGTATTATAATAATTCCTAAATTAATGAGCCTGCTGTTCCACAAGATTTTAATATATTCAGGATTTAAATATAGGGCCATCAACATCAGTATTGATTACTAATAACTAAAAAATGGAAACCCAAATGAACTTTCAAGAGTTTTGCTGTTGGAATTTAATGTGGTTGAGATGGTAGATAACAGGTAAATTCCTTCTTTGATGCTTGCTGAGAGTTAAACAACAAGAAAGGAGAAAAATACTAACTTCTCAGCAATTATAAATATGTCCCTAAATATTTGGAACCCTGAGACTGAAATTCATAGTTTGAACCACAATCTTCCCTCGGCGTTTAAGTAATAGCCTCTTATTTTGAAATATGATGAAAAGAGATATTGGAGTTTACAGTCTTCTCATTAGAATATTAGTCCAAGAAATGAGACAACTTGCAAAGCTGCTTTTCCATAAGCACAAAATCATGAGGTGGAATCCCTTTGCTTCAATGTTATCTGTGCTTTGACACTCAGACCATCCTTGGAGACTGCTTGTATCCGCTGGAAAATGTCTTAGACTAAGAAAGGCACACCACTTATTTCTCTTGAGTCTGGCATGAATACACCAATCATGCAGATATATACTTCTGTATTTATAACAACAGCACCATTACCACAGGTACTGTATCCATGCTGAGTTCATCCTTATAGTGTATGTGACTGATTTAAATCAACACCCCACAGGGGGGCATACAAGTGTTTCATTTGTGCAGGTCTGAGTACCAACACAGGAAGAACTTAGGTTCCCAAAATAACTAGCATCTAACAAAATTAATTGTCTTATAAAAGACATTTGTTTCTAAAGCTTAAATATTTAGGGAAGGTTGTGAAGATTGTTCCTTAGAAATGGGTAGCTAAGTTCCATTTGAATGACATGATATATTTCACTATTCTTTCAATATCTTTTAATTTCAGCCATATTGATGTATATCAATCACTAAAGACAAATCTGCAGTTGTCATCAAAGTAAAATATTGGCATGAACCAGCTTTTTAGTTTATGAATGCTACTGATGATAATTGTTTCCATCTCAATCCCTCCTTAGTCCTTTATTCATTTTTTGACCTTCATCATGTCATATAAATGTAGTAACTTTTAGAATTAATTGAGTGAATAGTGCTTGCAAGGGGTGAAAAGCACATATGTGTGTGGCCACCTGATTCCTAATTATTTTTAACAGGGGTTAGAAATTGACCTGTTTGGGTCAGTTTTGACCCTTGAAATCCCTTTCCCTCAGCGGTGCTGAGCTCCCGTTCGTGACTGGAAGCATTAGGTAGTAAATATAAAAGAAACAACAGTAATACACTATCACATATAATATATTTTTTACACTATTCTATCCCAGGAACAGTAGCCCAGGAAACCAGTGTTGCAAAGAGGAAGAGTTCCCCTTTGACACATTAATTTACTCTTTTTGAAGGAGTATAAAGCTCTGTGAGGAATTTGGGAATTCCGTTTCTCTCGTTTGCAGTATATCCAGAGTTAAAATTTCTTTCTTAAATCCTAACAGGCACTATATATTCTGTATGGAATATGAATTGAAAGTTAGTCATTCAGTTCTCAGTCAGAAGACATGAAATAATTTTCATTCAAAATACATATGTAACTGTTACTATATATCAATGTATTCTGCTCTGTTTGTGTGTGTGTGTTAGCAAGCTTTATTTATATTTCTTATGCAGTAGCTAATGACAAAGAAATACAGGATAAATCTAATTTAAAGAAAGAACAGAGAAAATTAATCATTTTTCATAGTTTAAAAGCAATTTTGATACCAGTGATACTGCTATTTAGAAATTATAAAATAGTCTAAATGTTATTGGTTTTGTTCTGTTAGTTTTACTGTGTTTTTCATATATGGCTGATTATTTAAAATTGAACTTACTGGCAACCTAGAACCTGACAATGACAGTTATGCTACTTGATTTGTAAAATATAATTACTACTTTACTTTTTTGTGACTTTCTATTTCAATGAGGTACATCTATGATCATTTAAAATATAGCTGTAACTGGTGTGACATGATGGTTTTATAAGTTGGTATTTGTGATTGCTTCATTATTTACATAGTGAGCCTTTTTAAAGCCAGATTATGCTAAACAAAAACTAATACAATTTCTGTATCACATCATCCTTCATCCTGTATATTCCACATTTTGTACAGTGTTGTGTTTAACCCAGCAGGCAGCCAAACACCACACAGCTGCTCGCTCACTCCCCACCCTCCAGTGGAATGGGGGAGAGAATTGAAAAAAAAAGTAAAACATATGGATTGAGATAAAGACAGATTAATGGAACAGAAAAGGAAAGAAAAATAATAAAAATGACGATAAAATATGCAAAATGAGTGATGCACAACGCAATTGCTCACTGCCTGCCGACCGATGACCAGCCAGTCTCTGAGTAGTGATTGCCCCTCCCCAGCCAACCCTCCCAGCTTATATACTGGTGTCTTGGTTTCAGCTGGGATGGAGTTGATTTGCTTCCTATTAACTGGTATAGTGCTGAGTTTTGGATGTAGTATGAGAATAATGTTGATAACACACTGATGTTTTAGTGGTTGCTAAGTATTGTTTATGCTAGGCAAGGACTTTTCATCTTCCCGTGCCCTGCCAGGTGCGTGGGGGGCTGGGAGGGAGCGTGGCCGGCATGGCTGGCCCAGCTGGCCTATGGGGTATTCCATACCATATGACGTCATGCTCAGCATATAAGGCTGGGCGAAGAAGAAGGAGAGGGGGGATGTTCTGAGTGATGGCATTTGTCTTCCCAAGTAACCGTCACGCGTGATGGAGCCCTGCTTTCCTGGAGCTGGCTGAACACCTGCCTGCCGATGGGGAGTAGTGGAGC
>NW_009221357.1:0-15080 GCF_000690835.1 Fulmarus glacialis | reverse complement strand
TTTCTCACTTTTACCCTTCTGATTCTCTCCCCTATCGCATTGTGGGGGGAGTGAGAGAGCGGCTGTGTGGTGCTCAGTGGCCGGCTGGGGTTAAACCACGACAACTGGGCATGACGTCAAATGGTATGGAATACCCTGTTGGCCAATTGAGTCAGCTGTCCTGGCTGTGCTCCCTCACAGCTTCTTGTGCACCTGGCAGAGCATGGGAAGCTGAAAAGTCCTTGACTAGCAGGGTACTTAGCAACAACTGAAAACATCAGTGTGTTATCAACATTCTTCTCATACTAAATCCGAAACACAGCACTAGGAAGAAATTTAACTCTATCCCAGCTGAAATCAGGACAAAACTAGAGGATGAAGACAGGAGAGCACGGAGTGCAGTAAAAACTGCCAATAAACAGAGAGTTCAATGAAGCTGCAAGCTAAGACAGCATGTAAGAGGTTGAAAGGAAGCGGAGCAGAAAGTTAACAGGAGGCAGGGAATGGTTGTAGGCATTTGACAAGAGTAAAGATTAAAGTGGGCAGAATGCGGGGCTCCGCAGTCACTAGACTGCACACTTCCCTCAAAAATCAGGAGACCAATTTTGTTTCCTTTGTGCAGACTCTTTTAATATCAAAGAGGGGGTCTATGCAGGAGCTGACCTCAGCCTGAACAGAGAACACTTCTAGTCCCATAGTATTAATTTCTCTCATCACTATATCAACGTGAAATAACTGTGCCTGCACTCCTTATATTCCTTCTCTCTTCCCGCATGCATAACTCTCTATCAACGTAATTTGAAATAACAATGTGCAAATAATATAGGATAAGGCCTTCAAAGTATTATTATATGTGAATTGTTACTGGTACTGATACTGCTGCAGCATATTGCATTTTCTTTCTATAATTCACAGTTAATTGACAGTAACCTGGAACAAAAAGGTTTCTTGACGTGCTATATTTAGACTTTGAAACTAGCAATATTTTCTATTCTTTTGGCTCACTTCCGGTACATAATAAGAACTACTTTTCCAAAATGTAATAAAAGCCCTATTTTTTAAAATTGTGATTTTTTCAAAAAATTATAATAATACAAAGGATTAAAAATTAATAATTACTAGCTCAGAAAAAAGTTATATCCAGGTAATACAATTCAGAATATTTTTTTCTAAATTGTTTATTTAATAGTTTTTAAATAATGAAGTTATTTCAAAACCTCTTCTACCCTTCATATTATAGCAAATTATATTATAGTAAGAACTTCCATTTGGTCTTAAAGGATTTAAAGTAAGAAGTGTTCATCTTATGAGTAGATATTTTATTTCTTAGGATCTAGAATAAAGACTGCAACTAAAAGTATTTTCTAATCTTCATAAATGCTAATCTTTAGAAAATACTTTTGATTAAGAAATTTACTTTTACTGAAAAAATATAATGACTTAGAAATATAAATTGCACATACTTTATTTGGGAGAAAAAAAATTATTTGGTGTCTCTCTTCCATTTGGCTAAACTTATTTTTTGTTGTTGTTAAAACCTTACTTGCTGCAACTTACTATCAATTTTAATTGATTTTCATTTTTAAGCCTTTTGTACACTTCAAGCTGAAATTTAAATTAATCCAAACTTATATTTGGAAAGTACAAATGTGAGTTGAACGTGAACCGTATGAGCTCATTCTCACATGTTTTGCATAAGAATGACTGGTTTGGCTTTGGCAACTACATTACTTTTTTTTCTGGAAGGCAGAATGGGCAGAAGACATCGGTGTGTAGTTTTGCAACTCTCATATTCTAGTCTCATGTTTGCTGAAGAGTCTGCATACAATCATGGGCAAGGCCCGGCACCTTGTTTTAGCAGTTTTGCTTTAGTAGAATATAGGAAAAAATGGTTTTGGTCTCTTGATGTGCTTTCCAAAGCACATACTTCTTCTGTGTGAAAGATGTAAAGTACTGCATAATAGCAAATACAGGTATGTTTGACAGAACAATGCTGAAATGTATATTCAGAATGATCTGATTACTGGGATTTCTTTGATGATCTATTGGATGGGAAAAAAGGAGGTTTACTATTTATCTTTGTTCTGTAAAATCTTTACAGTTTTCTGCTTCTTATGGCATAAATATCAATAAATGCTGAGATAGGGACAGGAAACATGGACACTTGTTGGGAGGGCACCTTTTTCCCTAAAGATGGATGATTTGGTTTCATTTTGACTAAATTTTGAAACTTTTCTTTGGCTACATCAAAACTGTTAGCATATAAAAGAAATCAATTGTTAACATTTTTTTAAAGGTTTCTGAGTGTTTGAATTCAGATTCTCAGTTTAACTTGACAAATCCCAAAAATCTAAAAAAATCACTTACTAGAATCTAATCATGTTTTGGATTTTACTTGGAGAACAAGAAAATTAATCAGAAGCATATTCCTGCAAAAAATATATTTAAATAAAAGACACCATTCCTTGTACACAGTTTCAAAATATCTTTTCTTAAATAGCTCTTCTTTCTACTTCACACCAAAAATCAAGTCAGAAGCAGAAAATGAAATACGGGTTTTGCTGAGGAGAAGTCCTTAGGAAAAATAGTCTTCAAAGTCTAATTCCTCAAGATTTTACAGGGAATGACTATTTAGCTGATTGTTTAAGACCAACCATATTGCAGGAGCATTACCTCTGCAAGGCTAATTGTTTGCAGAAGAAAGTGTCTCAATTAAATACTTCTCTTGGTTTTCCACTGCTACTGTAACAGTGTGATAAATTTCACAGAAAATGTGCATATGCTATGCAGCTGACAACAAGTAACTGCTTAATAACCTTCCCTTGATATATTTTTAACTGAGATGTAGTTTCAGTGACTTAGAAACATTCTCATTAGGCAAAAAAAAAAAAAAATCAATTTGCAGTCATTAAAAATGATGTCTTTTTCACAGTTCGTAAAATATCTCCATCTAGTCTTTAGTACTAGCTATTTATTTATTAATTATTCATCTTCTGTGTTTATCATTAATTTTCACTCTAATTCTAAATGAGAGTGACAGTGCAGGAAATGAGGGGTGAGTAGGTGAGTGGAACAGAGATTAACTGTGGTTCTTAGCACTATCATCTAATCACAGGATATGAAATATTTCAAGAAACAAAAGGAAATTATTCCCACTCTTCTTTCCTATATTCCAGAAGTTCTCTCTCTGAAAGGAAATTCCATACAAATATGAAAAAAAAAAAAAAAAAAGAGAACAAAATAAAACCAGAGGTAAACTGAAACAAGTCAAAACTCCTGTCTTCTTCCTCCCGCCAAAAGCAAAATGAAACAAAAACCTCAAACATAACAGACCCACAAAAAAAAATCAATCTTTCAAAAACTGAAACACTAAGACATTACAGTCCTTTGTTACAGATTAGGAGGAACTATGTGCTGTGAGTGAGTTTGTAACGTCTCTTTCATACTGTGGCTTTGTAGTCTGGCTCAGAGACATCCCTGATTGTTGGAAACTGACAACAATTACCACATCTTTGTTGCCACTTAGGCCTTCAATATAAGAGGCCTACCGTAGAAGGACATCAGAATTGTGTCAGACATCATAAATTATTTAAATAATTTCATTATCCCAAAATGAATTGACAATAGACTAAATGTTGCTTGTCGCCTGCTGACCTTCAGTCACACCACTTAACCTAAGAAGTTTAGACTTAGAAGTGAAAATTCTACATCAGGTATTACAGTTCATGAGACACTGTATATCACATCTAACCTAGAAGCTATTCCTTTCTATACCAAGCATGGCATGTGGTTTCTATTGAGGAGCCAATAGTTTCATAAACCATATTGAAGGTGAATTCTGCTACAATGTATTAAATATTTCATTAAAATACATTGAGAAAGAGAAGGATTATGTAAATAAAAGACCATTTGCATATTGTTGCTTTTACGTAAAAGGAAATGTTTGTTTCTCTTGATGAGAAGAAACAACGATATTATTGGTAAAAATGACTTTCAGTGCTGTCTCATGAGAGTCATCCAAGATCACTGAACAGGCCAAAGTCTGCTCTCCTGATTTTGTTTTTTTGTTTTTTTTGGCTCCTCTCAGGATCCTGAACTCCACAATTTCATGGTCACCGCAGCCAAGGCTTCAGCCAGCTGTCACATCCCATCCCCACCCAGTTCTTCCTTGTTTGTGAGTATCAGGTCCAGCAGAGTGTTTCTCCTCCTCAGCTCTTCAATCACCTGTGCCAGCAAGTTGACATCAATGAACTCCAGAAATTTCCTGGCTTGCTTGTGCTATGCTGTGCTGTTCTTCCAGCAGATATGGGAAAGTTAAAGTCCCCCATGAAGACCAGGGCCTGCAGACCTGAGGCTTCTTCCAGTTATTGAAGAAGGCCTCATCTACTTCTTCCTTCTGACTGGTACGTCTGTAGCAGACACTCAACACAATGTTGCCCATGTTGGTCTGCCCACTAATCCTGATCTGCAAGCTCTTAGCTGTCTCATCATTCATCCCAAGGCAGAGCTCCCACGTTCCCACTGGTCTCCCAGAAAAAGGGCAAATCCCCCTCCTTGCCATCCCAGCCCATCCTTCCCAAAGAGACTGTATCCATTCATGGAAGCATGCCAGTGATGTGAACTATCCCACCACAGTTGCATGATCATAATGAGTTGTAGCCCTGTAACTTCACACAGACCTCTAATTCCTCCTGTTTCCAAAAGTCATTCTGTAAGTCTGAGAAGGAAAGGTCCTGTTCCCAAATCACATTTTTTTGAAAGTTTTTTCCTCCTCAATCTCTTCCTTGAGAGCAGGTAGAAGATCCAGGCTCAAGTTCTTGCTCTTTGTAATTTAAAAGAAGCCAAGAAAATATTATTTTAATTTTTTTTGCAGAACTGCATTTTATAGACTATTTAAGTCACCAACTTATAATACACATACCAGCAAACGAGCTTTCCAGTCAGTTCAGAATCTGTAAAAGACAATTCACATACCATTTTAAGATATTTAACAATTTATCTTTGCCAAGCAAAGGCTGTCACCTGTGTGAACTGCCCCATGTGGAGCTCCAGCCCAGAAGCCAGGTCCCACATTCTAAATTGTGTGATCTCCCAGCTCCTTATACAACGTCCTTTGCTATGTACAGAGATGGGAAATCTTAGAGTTTTACAATCAGAACACTCCTACTTTTTACCTTGCTGCTAGCTATCACCATGGAAGGAAAACCTCTTTCTGTCATTATTAAAGAGTTCACAGAAGTTATGACAAGAACATAACTTGGATCTCTTGGGGCATATGAGAAATTTTTCTTTAGACTATTGTTTAGAAATTCATCCTTTAGACTGGAGACTCTGGAGAGTGAAGTTGGGAGGTAACTACAGAACTCAAACCATCTAAGAATATGGTCCTCTGTTCTTACACTAGCCACAGTCCTGCCAACTCCCCCCAAATCTAGTCCCTGAGCGATTTAGCACAGCTGCATCTGACAAACACATGAAAGATGGTTCTTAGTGCTGCTGTCAGGTCCAACAGGTCAGCCTCAAGGTTGTGTTGTTTATTAGCTTCCTCTGTAAACTCCTGTTTTCGAAATGGGTATCTGGACTCTCTTAACTTCAAGTTAAGGCAAAATGTCAAGTCCAGGTACTTGATGTTTTTCTTGTATTTAGCTTCAGGAAGATATAATCTTCTGACATCAACTGAACTCTAAAAGGATTTCACAAATTCTAAAATTTATTGGGAGTTACCAAAATAACAATCAAAACATGCATGTGTTTGTAAGGAATTCAGCCGAAGATACAGATAAGATTTTAACATTATCTCTCTACTCTTTATTATGCAGCAGATTAAAAAAGTGTCCAAATATTGTCTTTCATTAGGTTTTCCAGAACTCTAGTTTCAGGTCACTAAGACAGACATCCAGGTACCAGACCAGCTCACATAAGAACAGCTGAGCAGGCATCTAGTCATGACTGTTTTTCATAGGGATGTAAAGCTGATCATAGCTCTTCAATAGTTAAGAAAGATGGTACAGATCTTGGTCAAAAATATGAAACCAAAAGAGGTCAGAAAAATGGCTGAATAATGTCCTTTGGAGATTTTGACAATGTTATTATTATTATTATTACAGACTCTAATGGAAATATGATCTTGCAATTTCTTTTTTTTTTTTTCTTTTTCTTTTTTTTTTTACAAAATAGACCTGTCATAAAAAAGGCTACTTTCAGACTGAAAAGGGCAGTGTTTTTCTGTGTGTCTCTGTGTGTCTCCTTTCTCTTTCTCTGAAAGTGATAGAAACTCTATCCTATATCTGAAATTATTCCTATTGAAAAGGTCAGCAAAATCAATACACCTTTGCAATGTTTCAGGTTTTGGTGAAATGTATATTTTGATGAAAATATTCCATCTAATTCTAGTATGAATATCCTTGTTTTACTGCTAGTAGATTCTCAGAAAGCTTCCATTGCCACTGGAGAGTTTTTAGTGGTGCTCAAATTGTTACTTCACTCAAAATCTAGGTTGGTACTTAGTCGTGTGACTTGTTTTGCATTGTTGATTATAGCTTAAATATGCATAGAACCTAAGACTTTTATTTATTTTTAATAAATAATTGCCACAAAAATCTTGCAATACCAACAACCTCTAAATAGACTAAATAAATATTCTTTTCCTCATAGTCTATGTGGGATAGGCAGCGTTAATTGTCATTAGCTTTCAGCCTTATGCTTTGTGTACTAACAGAAATTTTGCTCCGACTCACAACACGGGACTGTGCCTCATTCCAGAAACTCGGAGACCTCTAATTTTATAGCTATTTTTCTTTATTTCTGGTGGAGTCAGAGCTTTTTCAGAACTTGTCCAAATCCGTAGCACTCACTTCTAGTCAAGGTACCCAACATATGTCTTCAGTTTTTTAAATCTAGTGAAAGTTTCTCTCTTGGGAGAGTCTGAAAGAAGAAATATCAGATGACAAGTGCTAGTTGCATCACTTAATGTGATGTGCGCAGATATCACGAAGACACAGGGCAGAGGATCCTGCATAGATGAGATGCAGGTTCCTGAACAGACCAAAATAAAAGCTTAAAAATTGCTTTACATTAGCTTATGTTTCCAAAGATTATTTTTTTTGCCACTAGGAAAACAGCTAGAAGATACTTTTAGAATCAAAATTAATATCAGCCCTGACATTTCTATGTCTTCTATAGCATGAGCCTGAAAGCTGTCGCTAGTGTGTTTAATTCACACAAGCAGCTTTGTTCATTGCTATGGTGCTCTGATAGCATCTTTGATGGACTCTGACAACTTCCTACATCCCTGTATTCTTTTGTCCTTCCCATGGTATCCTCTGTATCCTTATTCCACTATCTGAAAGTTCACACACAAAAAAATTCAATTTTTCTTTCTTGTTAATACCTTTTATACAGTTTTCAGCAGTGGATGCCTAGCCCTCCAAATGGACAAACACATATTTCCTTGACCCACTTTTCTTTCTCCGTCTCCCTTTCCCATCCTGATCACCACCATTTTGTGACGATGGTTTTTAAGCTTGTGGAATTATTTCCAATTAATTTATAAAGGTTATGGAAGCTCTGTAGAGGTTAATGCAAGATTATAAATCAGACATCTGCATATAGCTATCCATCCCTCTATCATTACCATGAAGATTACAAAAAGACACATTTAGAGGGAGTAATATGGGGGAAAATACCACAAAGGGTTTATTGACAAAATTAAGCTTTGGGTTTTTTATTTATGGACACCAAACTCCTGATAATGTCTTTTTTTTTTTTTTCCCCTGATGAAGAGATGGCAAGTAGAAAATTATTGGGAAATTGTTTTTGTTTTTCTTCTGTTTTCCAGATTTCTCACTAGATAGATATAGCATAAAAGCTAGAGGGTGTCTCCTGAGGAATAACAAGTATGTTGACAGCTAAGTACAAACAGGCTTGCATTTAAAAATATAAGGTTCTGAATTATCAAAGCTTGTTGAAGTCCATACAGTTAAATACATTTAAACAATAACCTTAAGTTTCCTGTTTACACCAAATAAACTTTGCGGTTATCATTACTACAAGCCCAGAAAAAGGACTTGAAATACACAATTACTGCTTTCTCATCCATAAACAGTGTATTTCTAGCAAAATTATCAAAGCTGTATGGTCTGTTGGCCTCATAAGGGCTCTTGGGCAGCTTGTGGAACCAGCTCAACTGAGGATACGTGGTTCTGTTTCTGGCATGACTAATGTAGTTGGGAAATACGCCAAGCATCAGGCTCTTGAGGGAGGAGGGAAGAAGAAGAGAAAGCTAGAAAGAGCCTGCAGGAGGAAGATCCAAGCAAATGAATACCACTGAGCCAGCAGGCTTCATTGGAACACCATTTGACATTTGCAGGGCTGTAATGTTAGGAAGCCTGCAGCAATACTGAAGCCCTGCTGCTCTAAGGGGCATCACTACTGGAAAGCAAGCAACAAACCCCATGGGAACAAGGTTGAAACACAGACATGAAAATGAGCAAGCACAACACATCAATCCTTATGTTGTACAGGGATGTAAGGCAGTACAGGAATGGAAATGGTTTATTTTTCTTGTAGCGAAAATGCAAGGGATTTCAGCTTACAGAAAAAGCAGGTAGCCTTTTGTGATGGGAAACAAAACACAAAAAACTTAGCCAGCCATTTTCCCTGTGAATTTCATTCTGAAGCATCAATTAATTCAGAGGAACAACTGCCAGCAGTTGGCACTCCAAGTCTGGCCCCTTTAAGTTACAATAACCTGGCAAAATAAGGTCACCTGTATTGCTAGAAAAGATGCCATGCAATTTCTCTGTCTAAATTACCTTGGTGCTTATCAAATATAATTCTCCTCTTCAATGGAATCATAATTTATAGCAAGCTGCCAGCCTCAATGTCAAAAGGGTTAGGCTGGTGATTGTCCAATTTCAACTATCATTGTTTGCTTCCTCTCTCTTTTTCTTCCCTCTTTTGTATCTGCTCCTGAAATGCTGCCTACCTTGGGAAAACAGATCCTTATTTATAGCGCTGCAAAAAAATTAAAGCTGTTAAACTGAGTGAGTTCTTTAAGCTTCATGGCTAAAAAGGCTGACAAAGCTCTCACTGTTTTCGTCCCCTAGAGGTGGGGGTTAAAAAAAAAAAAAGGAAAAAAAGATAGGAAAAACCCCACCCAAATCTGTATCTTTTGTTCTAGAAGATGATAAAAACTGCAGTACTGGGCACTGACAGTAATTGTCTGTCTCCAGTGTACTGCGTGAGAAATGAATTATATGATCTTGTGACAACTGGCTTTCTATGTGGCTGGGAGGTAGCATTCAATGCTGTAGGATTTCAGAGGAGTTTAACAGTTGCTCAGCTGCAATGCAGGTAGTTTGAATGAATTATCCCGCTTTCAATGTGCAGTGTGTAGGCATGCTCCTTCATACGAACTGGTCAAGGTTATAGTGTCATGCAGTGTATCATTTCATAATCCAAATCTGTTACAGAACCCACTGACTGAATGTAATTTGCATTGTACAGATTTTTAGGAGCTTACACAGGCTATGAACACCAGGGTACTCTGTTCCTCCCTTAGCAAAACATTTCCACATTTTATACAACAGGTTCCCCTCCCTGTTCAACCAGTCCATGCTGTCTCTTAGCCAGACATGTCTGGTTAAGATATGTATATTACTCTGCGTATGCATAGAAATAAATATGATGAATCCACCTGAGGGCTTGTTTATGCTGTGTGTGCAAGATGGTGTTTTTCCACACTTTGTTTTTACATTTTCCTATTATGGGACAGTAAGTTTCAGATCATATCATTTTCCACAAATAAAGCTATTAATAAACTGTCGTCTTCTCTTACTCTCCACAGATTATCCTTGGCATTATAAGTCATTTGGGTGTATTCTAGTTTACAGGGAAACAAATGTTATTACCCAATGATTAAAGATAGCGATAATAAAATTAAATCACAAAATATAAACATCTAAGTTATTACTTCTTTCTTGGAAAACTGGAAGGAAAAAGTTGGAAGTGTTAAAAACTGCAGTTTATTACAGGAAGAAAAAAAAACTCTGTAATATCAGTGCTATCACATTTCAGTTAAATAAAATAATTTTGTATAAGCAGCACTGGCAAATGGAAAAAAAATTATAATTATTCCTCTTTTTGAGAAATTTGTATACATTTATGTTGTCTTTAAGCTCAGAGTTTCATTAAGCTCATAGTTATACCAATGCTGTGTAAGGAAATGAGCTACTACAGAAAATTGTTTTGTAACTTGTATTTGTTTTTGTATTGCTGACATTTCAAAATCCCATTGAGAACTGACCTTACTCTACAGTAATTTATCTAATTTCCACAACCGGTAGGGTCTTCCTGAAAACTTGTCTTTTGAATGTAACATTCATATAAAGATACCTCGCCAACACTCTCTTTGTTAAGCTAATCAATGAACTGAAGTTAGTATGAGAAATTCACTGCCTACCTCTGAAAATCCTTGTTATTTTAAATACCGCTGCTAACAGGCACTGACCAGAAAGTGTTTTACAAAGCTTGTAAAAGGGTGAAATATACTTTTCTTCTTCTTAAATATATGCCTGAAAACCTGAATTTTTTTATATCAGTGCAAACTCTCTTTTGGTCAGGTATTACAGTAGGTGATGTAAGATGTCACACCCAGTTCCATCAGTCACGTCAAGTGATGGGTTTGTCACATAACTGAATGAAACAGCAAGACAGAACAAATTACAGAAAAGAAAATTATGAATGCTGATCTGCCGTGGAAAGGCACCTCAGGCTATTACAAAAATAGACTTTGTTGTGTGCCACTGGCAATGCATACTGCAGCGTTCACTGTTTGTGGAAAGGATTTTGCTGGTGATAAAACCAAATTGAACACTGAGATCTCTCTGCAGACCCTTGAAGGCACTTTAGGCATCTTTACTGGAACAGGCCACAGTCCAAAAAAGGAGGACAAAATGTATCTATGAGCAGTATCCAGCAAAGAAACAAAGTCTTTAAATTACTATGTTTTCCTCACCATTGCTATCACCTTTACCTTGACGAATTATAGCACAGATGGAAACACCAGAAAATGTAGTCTTTAACGTTATTGCTACAACAACTTCTATTCCAGCTCAGAGTATATCTGCATAACATAGGGGTGCTGTTTGCCAGTGAGTTGTCTTGTTCAACAGTGCTTCCAGCCGTAGCAGTGACAGCAATGGTGTAACCACTTTTTTGTGTTGTGTGTTTTGTTGTTTTTAATTACTCAGCAAGAGGTAGACTTGGAATTTACCCTTGGTCTTGCATCCTGTCTCCAAAAAAAAAAAGAATAAACAGCATCTGATACATCTGATTAGGTTTTGTCTAATGACTACAGATTGGTTAAATCTGGACTATCAGATTACCCGCAAGTGTTTTTTAACAATAATAATCATAAATCTGGATATTCTTTTATCCACATAAACATCAAGTTCCTTTTAGAAACTCAGTACATTCTTGGCTTCCAAGCTTCCTGCAGCAACATGTCACACTGTCTAATCCAGCATGTTTTGTGCCAGTGTGTTTTACTTTAGTTTTTAATTTTTACCTCACAGGTTTTCAGAACAAACAAATTGTACATATAAGCAAGTGGATAAATATCTTTGATCTGCATGAAAAATCTGCCCAATTTTTGTCTTGTTTTGATAAGTCTTTACATTGTGATAGTTTATACATGCTACTGTTGGGGTTAGAACATTAAATGTCACCAAATAGTGATACAAGGGATATGTTAGCTGCTTGTCAGTTACAAGGAGAATCCAGAACAATTCAAAAAACTGTGCATTTGTACAGTCAGATGTATACTTGTGACATTGCTGGGTTAAATATATGTCCCAATGGATATTACTGCCCTTCAGTTAGAATTTAAGTGTTCCTAAGCTCTCACACTATCTCACAGGTGATTTGTTAAAATCCAATTTGCTTTCAAAGAAAGCAGTATCAATGCTAAAATCCTGAAATACAGTTTTGATCATGTGCCAGCTCACCAAAGAAGTTTTTTTTGTAGAATGTCATTAAAGATTATACATTTCCTGCTCTGGGGCACTGCATAGGAAAATAAGAAAGTGCTGAAGGTTGCAAGACTTATAGGATAACATTCAAGGGTTTGGTAGGACAGACAAAAAGGCAGTCTCTGTTGTGGTCTCATTCTTACCGCTGTTAGGAAATGACCATAGCAAATTATCTACAGACCTTACTTGTAGTCGTCTCAAACGATAGTTTGGTTTTCTCCAAAAGGTATCTCAGAAGCAAAATAAATGTAAGTGTCTACACTAGTGCTCTAGTTCAGATCAGGAGGGCACTTTTGAAGCATATATTGCAATGACCGCTTTGAATGTGCTGTGTTTCCCATTGCAGAGTAGCTTTGGGTACAAGTGTCATGGTTATTCAGGAACTAGTGGTGAACCAGGGAACTAAGTTGTTTGCTACTGAAGATAAACCAACACGCATATTGATAATTCATTGCAATAAAAATAATTTAACTTAATACAAACAAATGGTGAAAAAAGGTCTGAAGTAACTTTCATATAAATATAAAAAAAAGCAAAATCCATTTTCCTGTAACTGAAACAGCTGAGAGAACAATGCATTTGCAAAAATCCAGATGGGGCAACTTTTTTAATTTTCTTGAGTCATCACTTGCTTTTTTTAAAGTGCTTTTCCTTACCCTTATGATATTCATTTAAAAAGGAAAGAAAACAAAACTGAGATTGTTCTTGTGAAGATTCTGGGATTTACTCTGGCATGCACATGTAATTGGAGACACGGAAGAACAACACAATATAAAAATAAGCAGGGCTTTTGTGTGGTGTTTAGTTAGTGGTAAACACAGTTAGCTACATAATTCCTTCACATTGCCTACACTGTCTAAAGAGAGGAAGCACAGCAAACTGACCAGCTATATAGGTTGTAACACTTTAATCTCTCCCTTGAATTTACTAAATAGAACACACTTCTCAAGTAAAACCTTGGATTTCCTAATTTTTATGAGTATTTAATTACATGATAAATTTGACCAATTTTTAATTAATATCTAGAGCATCCAAACTGATTTCTGTCAGGACCCTGAGGGCATCTCCCTAGACCTCCCAAGTCTGGGGATTTAGCTGCCTTGCTGAGGGCCCCCTACTTTCACTTGGGAACCCTTAAGCTCAGACCCCCACCTTGTGCCTTGCTGAGCTATGTTACAGGTATGCCTGTGCTTGGCAACATATCTTGCTGATACCGACCTGAACCCTGATACTGACACCACTGGTAGGGAGGTTCATCCACATTATAAACATGAACAAAATCTTTATGAGTTTTCTCTTGTGTTAGGCACAACAGCACACATGTTAGCATAGAACTCAGCAGCACAACTCACTGAAACGAGAAGAACATAAAGGAAACATACATTGGAGCAGAAAGTGTACTCTGCCTGCCTGTGGAGATTCCCACAAGCTGGAAAGCACTACAGGTGTCACTGCACAAACTTTACAAGGCATGACATTCCAGAGGACATTATCTTTAAAAACATGTATAAACTGAATAACTGCATAGTTCCTTTCTTCTGTTATCAAGAAATGTTATTCTCTTCAATTTCAACCCATTACATCTATGTTTTGCTTCAATATTTTATAGTGATAAGAACCAATAAAGATTATTAATTTGCTTCACTCTCATTGTGAAACCTAAGAAACCAAACTATTATTTTTCTGTTCTATTTTATTAGCAAATTGCAATGGCAACTACAGTCTATTGTGATGGAAAGGATACTGCAATAGAGAGAATATCAACTTTTGATGAAACAAATGTATGGAAGTTGCAGTTGCTGACCTTTTAGTTATGATTCAGGGTTATTATTTCAGTCTTCTACAACATTGTTTCAATAATTAAAATGTATTCTATATTTTTATTTCTCAAAAATAAAAATTTGTGGGTTTGTATCTTGAAAATCTAATACCTTCTCAATTTATATTTTACATTTGTCTAAAGACATAAGACAGGTCTGAACTGATTTCAACACATGTATATTTTAAAAATATTACTCTGAAGACAATACAGAACTGCTGAATGGGAGAGCAGAATCAATTTCAATGGCTTCTCTTAATAATATTCATATTAACCTCCTTAGTATAATAGTTCGCACCAGTTTCAGAAAAATTCAATGATCCAGTAAAGATGATGGGGCCACCATTATTATTTGTTAATTTTCCTATCGTTCAAAACATGGCATATTACACAATGATCTGTCAACAATATCTAAATAAATTACTGTACATTTCAAGCTCCTTAATATTTAGAATACTTCCGGGATATGCAAATTAAACTAATTCCTTACCAGATGACATATCACCAATTCACTTTTGACATAACATCCATGTAATTTTTTCCTCATTTTCAGTGGTTCATAAGCACAGTCAAAATAGAAATGCCCATTAGATTTTTCTCACCTCTAAAGGGAATTGAACACATTCAATATTGGAAATACATATTCACTGCAGAAATACTGCATACCACAATTAATCTTCTTTGAGATATATTTCTGTCCTTGATGGTTTCATGTCAAGTTGATGTTTGTCATCCTTATGAACAATTAAAAAGAAAATGAAGAAAAATCAAGTACTGTCATATTTACTCATTGTATGATCCATCATATGACCTGATCTATTATACATTCTATCATGTGAAATCAATGTTGTTTACAAGATATTTCTAAATGGGGAACTGAAGGCTTTCTTATGTCCCCCGCCCCTTAATGTTCAGTAGAATTACTGTTGTTTTACACAAGGGTGTATAAAAACAAGGCCATGGAATGCTATGAAAGATCAGATGTCATGTTTAAACAAATTTTGGAATCTACCTCTGTCTTATCATGAGCATTGGGTGTTTTAGGTAACTTCTCCCCTAGGCTTAACAAAAGAGCGAAGTTGGTCTAAAGGGGCACCAGTGAACATCCCAAACTAAGTTTTGGTAAATTACATTATTCAAATATTATGTGTAAGCTTGGTTGCACACAAAAGTTTCTGAAATAATGCAAAAGAATTTATTTCTTAAGTATAGAATCATAGAATAGAATCATCGAATCATAGAATCATTAA
>NW_009221356.1:9809-70360 GCF_000690835.1 Fulmarus glacialis | reverse complement strand
TATTATTTATATAATACATTCTATTAATAATGTTACTGTAAATATATTACGGTAATATATGTGTAACTGAAAGGTGTAGCCAGGTGTTCTTAGTGTTCATATAATCAAAATTTATGTAATAAACTTTTAAAAACATATTTGCTTGCAATTTTTTCAAGAGTTAAACAGCTGCTTGAATGGGAAAACATGTAACTTCCTGCTACAGTGGTGTGTTTTAATTCACAAATTCCTGATTTTATTTCCTTGAATTCAGAGCACCACGACTACACTTAAAAAAAAATAAAAATCCAGAGCTAATTAGTTTTAAAAATGCAGACTAATTAAGACAGGATCTTATTTTAAATTTCCACCTTATAAAACTGCATTGTAATATGAAAATATACACAGATGAGAAACTATTTAGGTCAGTTAACTGTCCAAATACCTTTTTGCAAAGACAACAACAAAAGTGCTCAATATCATACCAATTAATACCAACATAGCTGTATGGCTCATAACTAACAAAAAAATCAGATTTAAAGCCACCCACTGAGCTGAAAATATTTAGAATTACAACTGTAGCACGCTATAACAAAGGATTTCACAAGCTTCATATCCTTAATGCAGACAGATCATACATTAAACATTTGATGATGTGAGAAAGACAGAACATACTGCCTGTGCAAAAACTTTCTGTCTAGCATAGGAACAAAAAATAAATATTTCATTGAAAAATCCTTAAACCTGTAAGTGAAGCTACTTTTATTACTTATACAGTATCAGCTTTATCTTCTGGGTGGCCAAGTACGCACTAGGCAAAAGAAAATGAAGAAGGTTTGCAAAAAAAGAAACTTTCTCATTCCTTTCTGTTGGACTACTTGGAATATTAAGCCTTCCCTGAAAATCTGGGTTATATTTCAATATGTTGTAAAACACTGCATACAACCTGGCACAACACACACCCGAGAGGGTTTGTCACACACCAAACTCTTCGGTGTTTCAAAACATTTAAAAGGCAACCTACTGACATATGACAAATTTTCACGGACAGCAGCAGCTGCATGGCCTGGTGCTGTTGCCACTATTAACCTCAGTTACAATTTGATGGCTGAATTAAGTTGTCTGCCAGCAGTTCCAGCTGGCATAATACATTACTATGTGTTGTCATGCTGTTTAGCTATGGTCAGTGTCGTGACATGCTGAGCTGCATGTGTTTATCCTCTTTTTACAGATAAAGCTCAAATCCTGGAACTTCATGCAAAGTACTGATTTCTTTAAGTCATAGCCAATCCAAGCCTTATCAGTTCTAGTTTTATATAAATTTCAGCAAAATAAACTTATAAACAAATTAAATTCTCTTATCTCTTCACACTGTGGTACCATACATGACAAGACTTGGAAAAAGGATGGGCCAAAGATGCAGCTAAATGGCACCTTGGGGGCAAATAAAGTTTCATATCTTTGTATTTGTTCAGCCTGGAGAATATGTTTACATTGTTCAGCCCGGAGAAGAGAAGGCTCTGGGGAGACCTTATTGTGGCCTTTCAATACTTAAACGGGGCTTATAAGAAAGATGGGGACAGACTTGTTTGCGGGGCCTGTTGCAACAGGACAAGGGGGAATGGTTTTAAACTACAAGAGGGTAGATTCAGACTAGATATAAGGAAGAAATTTTTTACTATGAGGGTGGTGAAACACTGGAACAGGTTGCCCAGAGAGGTGGTAGATGCCCCGTCCCGGGAAACATTCCAGGTCAGGTTGGACGGGGCTCTGAGCAACCTGATCTAGTTGAAGATGTCCCTGCCCATGGCAGGGGGTTGGACTAGATGACCTTTAAAGGTCCCTTCCAACCCAAACCATTCTACAATTCTGTATTTCCTGGCTGCAAGAGCTGAAATAGTCCCTGGAAGATCAGTACAAACTCAGGGTAACCTCCTGCAAGCTATTTTTGGATGACACCTAATCTTGATTCCAGAAAGATGCACAATCCCATCCCACCTCCAGCCTCCACGTGTCCCAGATTCTAAGTAAGTGTTACTCAAAGACACATTTGCAGGATACCAAAAAGACTATAATTTGATCAGAGACAAGCATATATATAAAGTAACAAAGGCCGTTGCTAATGTCCACCCTTTTAAAGCAAAAGTGCCCAATTTATTGTCCACAGGCACAAGCAATGCTCCCCTGGTGTCCTGTTTTCTGAGGTGGGTACCTGCAGGTGGGTCAGGCTGCAGACCTCCTCATCCCATAGTCACAATAAACAAAAACTAACCTGCTTCCCTCCTGTTATCATTTAATAGATATCTGCTGTAACAGAAATGGGAGAACTCTAAATCAGAGTGTTCATAAGCAGTATTGCTCTGAATATTATATTTATTTCTAACACACTAAGTCTGAAAATTTAAACGGCTATGACTTCAAACAGATTTCAGAATCTGATTTTAAGACAGAGGAGCAATCCCATTGTCATGGCTCATTTTGAGACACTGGGAATACTTCACAGTGGTATTTTGACGAACAACTTGTTATTTGAGAAAACTATTTCTGGTCCTCTCCAGAGGTAAAAATAAGCTTAAGGGGTTTTTTTTACGTTTCATTGTATTATATATCCATCTTCACAAACACTATTATGTTTATTACTGGGAAGCTTTACTTAGGACAAAAAAACTCCACAAACTAAAAAATGTTTCTTGTTCCATTTCAAAGTGTATTAATTTCTCTATTCAGTTTCCTTTCCTTAAAAATAGAATCATTCTTTTTAAGGTCAATGAATTATTGAAATGTAGACAATGAAGCAAGGACAACCTCCCTGAGCAAAGCAAATTAATAAAAAGGCTGGGATTTTATACAGTCCTATGGTGGTTGACTGCATTCACTACATAGTTAGCTCCAAAACCAAGAAAGGTAACCCTTTCATCAATATTATACTAAACTCACACATTTAGGAGGTTTTGACATTTTTCCTGCAAGATTAGCTGTTTCTCGTACACTAGTTTTAATGGCATTGACCTTTATTGTTTCCAATACTGAATCCAAACAAGGAGGCCATTACTCGTAGTCCCATGCGGAGTCAAGAAGAAGCATCCTCCTCTCTGCCGTCTCACTGACCTCTCGGGATGTGACCGGACTCGCTGCTTTTGCCTGCCCTGAGACCAGGCATGCTTTTTTCCCCTCCCTAATTACAGCAGCAACTATAATGAAACATTGTAACATTACTAACTAGCTCCACCACAACACAGCGCCTGATCGCTTCTAAAAGGTTACCTTCTTTGCAGTTACAATAATTCTCTTTGAGCTATTCCTCAACCCATATCAAAAGCTCAGAGAATAACCAAGAAACAAACTCCTTATATGCTTTTCTGAGATCAAAATGAGTTTTAAATGGAATTTTGGTTTTGTTATGTGGGGCTTTTTTGGGGAGGAAGGGGGTGATGTCTTTCAATTAACGTGAATGAGAGTCTTTCCCGAGCAAGCAAAATGTGTAAGGAATGCAGAACGGAGCCCTAGAGGTATTTGGGGGATGGTGAGGGAAACAAAATTAAAAGTGACTGAGGTGCCTCTGTTAAAACCATGTACTTTGTACACACATGAACATTTCCTCATTAAAGATTCATAAGGACTTTATAGTTTTAATGCACATGTGGCCAGTGTTACAGTTCAATAGCCAGAACTCTTAAAAAGAAAAGGAAAAAAAAAAAAGGAGAGAAGATACTTTACTGTTTTTTAACTGACTCCCTTTTCATGGGAGATAGAAACCTCCTTTTTTAAACACCAAAGCACAACTGCTGCAAAAGCCTGCCATTCTAAGAAAGGTCTGAACAGATGAAAAACAAATCGGTATTTCTGTTATAATTCATATTCACAACCGCTGCCCATTTCCTGCTTCTGAATTTCTGCATTTTCTTGCCCCAACAAAGGATGAAATCATGTCCCTTAGTCACAAACCTTTTCTACAATCACCAAGCTGTTGGTGAGAAGCACCTTGAATGGCTCCTTAGCTGCAAAGGATAATAAGGCAAAATAGTAGAAAAGGAAGTAGAAAAAAAAAGGTAGGGAAGGGAAAGAAGAGCCCTGCCTATAGCAAGTTGAACATTTGAAGACAGAAGGCTCAGCACTGGATTTCTGCAGGTCAGCCTAGAGCAGGATCCACCTGCTGTTTAAGAATGCACTGATTTTTTGCTTTATGATTGTTTTTTCTGGTGCAGGTTATACTCCAGTTCTACTACAGTCTGTTGAATTTCAAAGGTGGTGGCATCTTTTTAAGGGCAGCAATAATGGGGATGTGTCTCACAAGCTGGGTAATGTTGACGTCTCCCATCCTGTTACTTTATTTTTGCTGGAAAGATGAAGAGCTTTCTGCTGCTCTTTTCCTTGTCATTTTCTTCCATGGTCCAAATGACCCATTTGACTTCTAAGGGGTTCCTTTTTTTTTCTCTTTGCCAAAAAGCTATCAGCACCTGGTAAAAAGCGCTGACGTTAGACAGAAGACAGACAGGCATCAGCAAACCCTCAGCAAACTACCCAAGCTTATACTGGGGACTGAGGGAGGACTGAGTTACATGTCGTTAGACCTCTGGCATAGTTTTGCAAAGGAAAAGTTTTGCAATGAAGCAATGCTAGTGTCCCTATATTAGTAAAATATTTAGTGTTCTCTTTTTGACTTTCATTCCCCAGAATGATTTGGCAAGAAAATTCTCTATATCCCAAGATAATTATCTCACTATTGGCTTCAGGAAGACAGAATATTTTTGTAGCGAATGACCACATCTGTACCATGTCAGGCTTAGTTAGAGATTAATAATGGGTACTACTATTCTGCCTACAAATTTTCATGCTCACGATATCTTACAGCTACATTAAGAGTGACAGTTTAGACCATATACTTACAATAAATGTCAGTCACAAAAGCATACAACTTAGCTGGTAGCAGCAACAAACTTTTGGGAAGACAGGCAAAATGTAAATTTGATCGATGTGAGTTTGTTCAATAATACTCATCAAACTTTGACTCAGTATAAGCTTACTTTGTTAAACATTCTTGTGATTATAGCATGTTTATTATTAAGTATTCCATAGGATTATACAAAATTTATTCATATGCTTATGCCCACATCTAACACGGGCAAAGACAATCAAGTTGATAACTATACTGAAGGATATTGTAAAGAGTAAGAGCAATTCCCATTATGACACCTGGATTTCTGAGGAAAAGAAAAGAGGATATTTGATACTTCTCAGTAACAGGTATTTGATACATCACCATGAGGAAAATTTCGATGTTCCTTATGATGGCATTATATAGCCTACAGCACAACGACTCTTAAAACATTATTTCTTAAAAATCTTTTAACAAGTAAAATCAACATGAAAGGGCAGATAAATCTATAGTCCAATTGTCATTTTTGTATCATCTTATGCTTAGTATTTCTTAGTTCATTCTGCTAGGATCATCTAATCTGACTTGCTTGTAGCAAAAAAATTATTTTAGCAATTAATGCTTGCATTACTAAGCTCTAACAGGTTATTCAGAAGTCTGAAACTGAAGCTTTTGTCATACCACAAGATTAAACTCTGACATATGGCAATCTTTTTTTTTCCTTTTCTTTAGGGTTTTTTCCCTCATTTTTATAAATTTTAAAAATAATAATTTTTTGCCTGATTGGCTAGGTTCAAAGGTTTACTGCATTTGCAAACTTATCTTTCTTTAAGTGACAATATGATATTAGCTTTTCAGGTGAGAAATTTCTTTTTTTATTAAATGTTTTATATTGAGTTCATTGTACAACTTTTAGGTATTCATTTATAAGCATACTAAACCACTGACTCTATAAGTCCATCATCATGTACAATGACTTGATAATCAGAATTCTCATACTCCAGTCCCCAATTAATGAGGCTACAATTTTTCCATCAATGCATTTCATTCACATACCCTATTGTTAATTATGGTCCAGAGCCCTGTACATATCTTTGAACTCCTTTCTCTGATTTTCTTTATGCACACAAATCCAGCAAGTTACTGCAAGAATGACTTTTACTGGGAATTTCCACTGTGTTTATATATGATACACACACACATATAATGTACCAAGTGAATGTTGTTAGATCATTGATTTCACTGTTTAACATAAATCTTTGCACAAATGTAACGTATATTGTTTAAAAGCTTGTATCCCAGCCAAATGAAAACAGATCATTATTGAACTGTGCAAGACCACATCTGAAACACAGGGACAAATCTCTGCCAGATTTCAAGTCTGAATATTTCACATCTGAACATAACAGTGTTGAAGGAGGGGAGGGGAGCGGATAAAAATCTGAATTTTGCATAATTTCTTTAAATCTTGGCCAAAACACTTTTCCATTTGTCCTCAGAAAGAACCCAGCTGCTTTTTAATGAATCTATGTAAGAAGTTAACCCCTGGCTTAACCTGAAATGAACCAAACAACAACCAAAAGATCTGACGAAATTATTCACTCTAGAGATTAAAAATACAGAATTAGAACAAATCTGTACTAAGCTTTTGGAAGAGACTTTTTTTGGAAAGAGAAAAAAGATCTCAAAACTAAAGTTTTAACCTTTTAAATGTTTCGTTGGAGAAATAAGTCCACATTTTGGAAGATTTTTAAAGGAAAGTTTTGTACAAATAATCTATATAATGTTACATTTGCCTGAAGGATGGCAACACTACTTTTAATGACAGTATCTATTGCATTCTAGGAAAATACAGTGATCAATTCTATTAAAGTTATAAAAATAGTGCATAAAAGATATTTAGAAAGAGTTCTATGGTGTAGTAAATTAGATGTTTTTTCTCAAAAAAGGAGTTTATGACCCATATTCATCATGCAACCAAGAAAACGAAGAACGGGTACTCAAACTTATGACTGTTCAGATTATATAAAAAACCAAAGCAATCCAGAAGTATGGGAGATGTGTAGAAACTGGACTGTTGAGCATTATTCTAAGCAAAAATCATGCAGATCAAATGATTCCTGATGTACTTGTTGCTGGCGAAAATTGTGTTCTATCAAGAATAGACTGACCAGCATCACTTCAGAACGGGGTTTGTTTAGGTTAAGGTAAACAATACTTCTCTGGCTCTGGTAACAGCCAATCAATTTTGCGATGACAATCACTGATTAGCTTTTAAAAAAATATTCTGATAAAAGTTACCTGCCAATAATAGACAAAAGAACCTGGAAACAGGAAGCACAAATCACCAAGGGGTGGTGTATGTATGTATAGGGATATTTTCCTTACCCGAACTGTAACCTTCCTCCGCAAGGTGTGGTAAGCTCTAATCACTTCCATTGCCTCCATCTCTGAGAGAAGAGGAGGAGGGAGCAAAGAGGGGTCAGAGGATAATGACCTGCAGCAGTGCCTCATATTGTGTTTCTATCAGCCCTGTCTTGCATTGTTCCCTTAATTCTTTTCTCTGACGTTGTTAGGAATGAAGCAAATAAAAAGCAAAACAGCCACCTTCAAGTTAAATAAACTTCTATAAAGTCCAGTAGGATAAAACTAAATGGGTACACTTAGACAAATATAATAGTAATAAAAATAACACTTAGAAATCCCTTGATTTCAGCAATATAATAAAACGAAATAAATATTTGATTAGGAAAGTACGACCTAATAAGCAGAAAATAAAGCTTATACGTTCCCAAACTTAACATACAGAAAATGCACAGAATAGCTGACATGCAAAAGGAGAAATGCCAGCAAAGAACAAAAAAAATTGCTTTGTTTTTTAGCATTCTGGGATATAGATAGCTTGCTGGGTAATGGGCGGATTGACTGTTCTGCTAACTTTCTGGGTGAGTGGTGGAGCAGGCAGGCTGCCTTCCTTCAGGCTCACTGCTGGCAAATTGGCACCGATATTATACATACATGCACACGCATTCTCTTTTTTAATTTCTTTGAATCCACGCTCATTCTGTCTCACACAGGAGCTTGAAACTTCAATGGGAAATGAAAGGTAATTGCATTTAGAATAAATATTGCCAAACTGGCAGTATTGTTCTGATCTATCAGTTCATACTTAGCTAACCTGAATTTATCCTAGCAACTGATGTAAAGAGCTACACATGAGTGTACTGTAAGTTAGAATTTCATGATGATTCATGCTATTCTTAATGTCAGAACACTGACTTATGAGCTAGAGGTAATAGTACCAAAATAATATTGCATATAAAAAGATTGTTCTCAAAGTCAAGATCGATACAAGTTGCCCAGCTCTACTACTATCTCAATATTGAAACAAGAGAAGTACCATTTCTAGTTTTAGTTCAGCCTGTGGATTGAAGTAGGAAAGTCTGCAGCAGCTGCTCTCACAGATTACTTGTTTTACATTAGCCCATTACTAAAGTTTGAAAGTAAAATCTGTAAGGCAGTATAAAAGGTTCTTTCAGTCATTCTGCAAGACTGATAATACCTTGCGTGATCCTGTCTGCTTTTTGCTGGCTCACCACACTTCATTAGGGTTTGTTTTTCATATATCCCATACATCATTTTTTAAATGTTGTTAGACTACACAATGACTTAAATAGGTCATCAGAAAAGCTTTGGTTTCAGAAAATTTTCTTCATTTCATGGAAGTCTGACTGTGGATTACAAAGAAGTGTACATGCTGTTTACCCTTCCCAGCTATTTTAGAAGTTTTAAGTTTTGTGTAAACCCAGTTAATGAAAACAGTATCCACTTCTGCTTTTATATGTGACTAACTTACCAGGAAAATTGGGCAATCAGTGGGACTTCTTCACAATGTACCACCAGTGACTTCAATAGTGTACACTAAAGCAACAGATTTATCACCTCTGAAACATGCAAGCATTAAAATAAATAAATAAAAAGCACACAGCTAATGCTCTACAGTTCATTAAAAATGCTAGAGTTTTAGTCCATTGAACCTCAACCTCACTAAGACATATGAAGTATTTAAAGAAATGAATTTGGCAGGTTCATTTAGCAAAAGAAAGTGTGGCATACTGCGTGTTAGCATGTTACACAAGTTGAAGCAACAGCAGCAACAATGACATGCCTATACTGGCTTTTGCATACGTTGGCACGAGCCCAGAGTCCTGAAGAGTTCATGCTCTGGTTGCTGGCAAATGCTCAACTTCATGTGTCCAGTATACATCCTTCATAAATTACGGTTCTATAGTCTTTGTAGATATCAACCAAAGTTTCACTTCCCAGCCTGCACCTATCTTTTTTCCTGAAATGCTTGCTAATGAAATGGCTGCTCTGAAGAAATATCGGCTGTTCCTGTGAAAAAGAGGGAAACATTAGGGAATAGCACCTCCATAACATGGAGGTGCGGAAAACCACAAGGGCTACTGAGAGGCATTAGGCAGGCTGAAGAAATGAAACTTGGCTTAGCTCACTTATATGAGAATTAAACCCTAATTCTTTTATTGAGGAATTGTCACATTAAAATGTTTTACTGGATTTGTGGGGGAAATGGGCCAAAAGTAAGTAAGAATATAGGACTTCATGCACACTTATGGAACTGTTTAAATAATTATACAGGTATAGAATACTACACGTAAAAACAAAGTGCCTGTCTTGGTAGGTTATTTCAACACAATAAGAATAAGCAGACAGAACTATGTAAGAACACAAATACAATGACAAAGGACAGAATTTTTTTTTTTTTTTAATGATGCTATAGGAATCACATGCCTAGGAAATTAGTATTTCACCTAAAAACGGAGAACTTTTGGGAATTTTCAAAGGGGAGAGACCTGAAATGAGAAAACAAAACTTTAGGACATGCATCCACTAGCACAGCAACTCAACACAGAGGTGGGAAGACAGAAATTTCCTTACGTCAGTATGAACGGAAGAAGAAAGTCTGCATAAAGACCATTTCCAGCACGTGCTATTGCTAACCCCTTCCAAATACTTAGGTGCCTTCCCATGTGCCACGTGCGTCCTCCACCCCTCTGCTAATATTTATGATTTTATGTTACCATTTTTCTACATTTGTTAAATGTTTTTCCTTTCATTGTCACTGCTTAACATGAATTAGGACAAAGCAAGTAGAAAAGTAGGAAATGGCTGAATGAAGTAGAAATTATGTCAGAGCTATTAGTTGAGATGAATTTTCTCTTCTTACGGTAAGACAGAATCTGAATACATGAGTAGGTAGGTATATGAAACCAGGGAGCAGCTGCTGTGCAATAACACAGTCAATAGGAAAAAAATAAGTGAAATGTCTTGTTTTGCTTCTGAAGAAAAAGCATTTAATTTGATTTACACAAATAAACTACAAAGCAATCATCACAGACAACTACTCATACACCTGAATGCAAGGAAATTGGGAGAGAAGGCCTGTAACAAAAGGTCTGTATTTTACCCTCTATCTCTGTGCAGATGACAGTTTGAATTAAAACAAACAAACAAACAAACAAAACCCAAAAGATGATGATCAGTTTACTGGATTCTCAGTTGTAGAGAAGGCAAAAAGAAAAGAACCTCCCCCACCCATCCAGTAATGTCAGCACTCAACCTGAAAATAAGGACAACAGAAATAAAAATAGGAAGAAAAGTAGGAATCAATTCAATGTCATCAGCAGGAAGCTTTGAAGTTTCACTGGGCTTCGCTAAGCGACAATTTGGTCAGCACTGGCTGCTTACACAAGACCAGAGAAAGCAGTTTTATACAGACTTCCTAAGACTTAAAGTCCCAGTGAATTTCCCAAGGATATCTACCGCATGTAGATGCTCCAGAGGGATCTTCCTTGTATTCAGCTGTACGAGAGTTTTACAAAGTGAACTTCACTTCTGACTGTTATACTAAGCTGGAATTGTACTTGTCTGAGTATTCAATAAACTGCATTCAAATTCATTTTTTAGACTATTAAAAAAAAGAGTACATTGTCATTACATACAAAATAAATCTTTGCAGATAATAATCTTGCTTTTAGATACATTTCAGGCTTTATGCCCATAATTTTTTTTTTTAAGGATGTATACAATTCATGGTTATTTTCATGATGTCACTAAGAGATTATCATATTTTTGGCTTGCTTAGACAAGGAAAGTGAGTATTACACCTTTGTTTATAAATGGCGAACCCTACAACGAGAAAGAGATTAGTTTAAGTTAAAGGATAAAAGTACTATAAAATCATATGGATAAAAATAGGCTATGAATACATTTAGATCACAGATTAGAAAAAGCAGAAATTAAAAAAAAGTTTAGCTATTACAGAAATAAAGATTTGGAGCAGTCTTCAAATTGTTTGTTCAAAATGCACTTTGAAACTGTTACAGAAGGGGTTTTATGCTTTGACAGGGCTTACTACAGTTAGAAATTGCAGCTTGTGACATGAATATTTGCATATCCAGAGTTGAATTCTCTCTGGGCATCTGCAAGGACCAGAAAAAATTTTGTTTCTTGTTGGATGCAGAACACGGCTTCAGGAGATTCCCCGCTCCTCCCTTCTCGCTAAAAAAGGCTGAGAGGGGGAACGTTGGGTAGTTCATGCTGACAACCTGAACTGGTCCAGTACTGGAAAAATTTCAGGTGTCTGTGTTGTTATACCTTGCTGGCATACTCAGGGTTAAAGTATCTGTCAGCTTTGGACTGATAAGGATTTATTGGTTACGGTGGCAAAGACACGTAAAAAGAAAATTTTAAAAACCCCTGTGACACATTACAATTCCTTCTCTGACACATTATAATTTTTAGGGACATTATTTTGAACTGAAGCTTCAGTGTTCTTAATGGAGTGCTGGAAAGCAATTAATGTAGTGGCCAGTTTATGGTGCATATGATGAGAGGGAGAGTTGAACAAATTTTCTTTTTATCCCTGGAAACTCAGCCTGGCTGCAACCCATGCTGGTCTTACATTCCTAAATATTTTTGTAAGTTCACATAACTCTGTACAGTAGGAAAGCTTAATACAGTACTCAAACTTCACTCAAATGGGAGAATTGTCCCTCGTGAGGCACTTGCACTTCTCAGAAATACCTAAAAGCAATTAATGGTACAAAGGGGAAAAAAGCTATCAAATTCTCAACTTAGCTGCTGACACAGTACAGAAAACACTGTTTTGTTCTGAACACAATGTACTTTAAACTCCCATTTCAGCTGAAAAGCATGTCTTTAAAGTCTTTAAAAAAGTATTAACTTACTTTGCATTAAGAAACAAATGTGAATTTTGGACATAAAAAAATGGAAAGGACACTTGGTGAAAATAACAAATGCACCGTGTCTCTGGGGAACATACATTAGCTGTAAAAGTTTCTTTCATTGGCCATTAATTATAGCATCATAGCAAAAGTGTTACAGTTGTGGTTGAGAGGGTATGCTTTTTAATAAATTTGTTTTTTTCAGGTACCTACAACTACAATATTTTTTCCTGATTTAGCATCTTTCACATTTTTTCCATAGACAGAAATGAATTGATTTTAAGAGTTTCAAGCTGCCCCTTTGGCAGTTTTCTGGGTTATAAAGGCATGATAAAAACATTTTATTTATGCCTCAACAAGTTTCTTGCATTACGCTAATTCAAGTGGCTTATTTTTAACTCAAACTGCTTATTTCTACAAGATGAAGCTCACTATCATTGCGTAGAACAATCTTATTTTATCCTTTCATGTTCACAAGCAAATAAAAATACACATTTTTATTCCAGCACAATGTTTCTCTCTGTATTCTCCTCAGCAAAACACTTTCTAAAGTAGAGCATAGAGGAATTTTGTAATTCTTTTTTTCCACAGAATATGTGCATAGCTCAGACTATACAAACATCCTCTATAGCTCTCCCAGTCACTTTCCATTTCAAGAACGAGGCAATTTGTGTTAACACAAGACAGCTTATCATGTGCTAAGTCTGCATGCAATTTTCTCGTGAGAACAACCATTTTGTACCTACTTGACACACGCAGCACTGTACTACACCCAACTAATCAATTCTGTCTATATTAAGAAGTGGGGAGAAAAACTGCCCACAGCTGTTATATTACATCAGCTTTCCTAACTACTTCAGACAACTCATTTTGGGGATTTGTTTTTTTAAACTAAATTGGCATAAAACATGGCCCTTCTTTCTATTTCTTTTCAAGTACATTCTATTTTTTTTAATTTTGCCTTCTCAGAGATTATTGGTGAAGTACAAGTGTCAGAGAACAAGCTATGCTTTCTGCAGGCATCCCCAGAAGTTTTGAGGTCAGCAAGCTCCCAGGGTCATTGGGTACCCTCGGAGGATTCATGGACTAGCATGATATGAATGCATAAAAGCATGTTTTCCTCAGAGACCTCACAGGCTAGTCTATAGACATGAACTTTTGGAAGAGAATAACTTATATATATAATTTTTTTTTTCTTTTAAGTAAGAAAATGAGAAATGTCTGTCAATTGATATCAAGTCAGAGATAGAGGGACAAAAAAAGGTGTCTGTAGGCCCTAGAAAACTCTCTGGGAGGGAAGGATGGAGTTTGAAGCTTTCCTTCTGATACTTTTACCTGAGCACACCATGATGTCAAGGAGATGTTTCTATTCAGAACTTGAGGTCTCTCACATTTTATGTTCAGATACTACCAGATGAGGCAAACTTTGGTCTTCTTAACTGTAAACATGCTAAAGACTGTGTTGCATATGTATACAAGAAATATTATAATATTTTTTGGAGTTTGAAACATTATTCCATCAACAGCCTACTGCTGAGGGATCAAAACCACAAAATAGTGAACACAAGGACTCTGCTATCAACTTACCTCGCAGCTTACTTCGCAAGATTAGCTCAGTTGTTGATCAACTGCCACTAATTTTTATCAGCTTGGCTTCCCAGCATGCTGCTCTGTGACTTCATAGAAACCGCCCTAAACCACATTTCTGTTTTTCCTACTTCTCCAACCAGTCTGCCATTCCTTTATAGAAGAGATATACAGCTTGCATCAGTCCTAAGTGGTATAGTTCAGCTTTATCATTCCAAAAAGATTCTATTTTATGTATACAAAACAGTTGAAACAAAATACTGACATCTATGGCAAAGATGTTCCTAAAACCGTGTGTCCCCACAAAATGTTTTTATTTTGTCATGCTAGCATTTCCAACAGAAATCTGTTTTGTCGGGGAAAAAATGCAAATAGTTACACTCAAAAGTATAGCAATGGAACCTGGCAAACCACTGACGTCTTAAATATCGTTACTGTACCACATACATACCAGCAGTTGGCAACTTCGTGCCTAAGCTGAAACCATAGTTTCATGCCAGAACTGGAGGAATGCAATCCCAGCAGCACATTCAGAATGGCCTAAACGCCCGTCACGCCAATGAGCAGCGCCTGCGAGGGAATGCAGTGCTGGCAAGTCTTACGTCTCATTATGAAGCATGGAATTAAGAGCAAAGACATGGCCTGTTAGCCCATGTTGTTTCTATCAGAGGGGAAAAAATACCGCAAGAACCAGAGAAATGAATGTGGCAGTTTAGGAGACAAACAAAAAACAGGCTTAAGGTAGAAAGAAAAGATGGGAAACACACTTGGTGCTGGACCCTTGCACTAAGATGATGGGATTGATTTTACTAACCTGTTTTTCAGAGTTAATTACTGCTATTTTAAAACAGCACTGTGACATCCAAAAGGAAACATCCTCTCTTTTTAGAATTACTGGGGGTTTTGTGCATTATGGTATAGCAGCTCTACACAAGTAGACATACAGGGTATTTTCCTGTTGTCTCATCCTCTAAAATATAAAGTATGTGATGTCTAATAGTCTGTATTGTGACTTTGTCCTGGAAAATAACAAATGACTAGAGGAAAAAAATACATTATCTTTCTGTCAGATTACATTACAAGTGCTTTGATAGTTACTTCATGCTTGTAAGACTTACAGTACGCATGCCTTTTAGAAAGAGGGTAATGTAATTTTCCTTGTAACTTCTAACTCTTCTGTTTCTTATAGTCATACCAAGAATAACAATAGTTTTATAATTCCTGATATAATACTAAATCTCTCTTTGATACTGCACAGTAGGACATAATAGTTGCTGGAGTTTTGAGAGTGTGGGGAAGGGTTTTGTTTGCTTGTTTGTGGATTGGGTTTTTCTTGGGGGGATGGTGTTAAAAAAAATGCATATACTCAGCTTTTGCATTACTAAATGAGTAACTTATTGTTAGTCATAGAATGTAATCAAAAGATCCATAAAAGACCACAGAATTAAAATGAAAAGGTAATTTTTATTTAAGTTTGCCCAGTTTGACTTGTGACATTGATCCTGCCTCTGTTTCTCCTTCTCTGGTTTCCCAAAATTTCTATGCAACAATTGCAAATTAGATATCCTTCTTCTGTGCAATTCATTAAAATACTGCATGCAGCCAAATAATATTTACTTTGAAACTTTCACCCTGCACTCCTTTACTTCTACATCAGGATCAACAGTGGTTTTTTGAAGTCCAGTTTTCTGTTTCTTGATGTTTTCAAAGGATCCTTCGGGTCTGCTGTTGCCCCTTGCTGCTTATATAACCAGGCAGGTATTTTCATCAAGCTACAGTAGTCAGGGCATCCATGGATCTCTCTCATTTTATATTTACAGCACTGAACCCAGAAAATACACATCCGTATATTGGTTGTGGTGATAGCACTAGGGGAAGGGGAGTATCAATTCTGCAAACTCAAATTCCTAGTGCTGGGTCAGGATTTGGTTCATTACATTAACTCTTGCTTGTCATATTTCTAATTTAATATTGTTCACAGAAAAAAAAAAATACATTCAAACAGGACAGCCACAGCCGACTTCCATCCATTAAAAAAAAGAAAAGAAGAATAAAAATTTTTACAAGTAGACCTATTTGCTAGCAGGATTCTATCAATTTTTAATGACAGTATGTTAATACAAGTGTTTTATATAAGGATCCACCTTATTTGTATTTTTCCCTGTGATACTTGTTACATCAGATTATATTACTGGAAGAATAGACCAAATTTAGGTCTGGACTAAAACTGAGCTTAAAAAGCCTATCAAGAAGACAAGAGGATGACCTTAGCCACATCCCCTGCAGCCCTGCTAGCATTTGTCACAGTCCTCTCAGGTAGAGAGATGCGCCAGCACTGCCTCGCTCTTGTCACTAAGACAGCCTGGTCACCAAAGACGACAGGTTGAGAGTCGTCTCCATCCCTAACACCCATATGCACCCTGTGCTATTCAGCCCACAGCATGCTCGGATGGTCTCCATGGGATTTACTGAGAGTTACTTCAGTTGTTGTAAGTCAAAGCTAAAATTTTTTCTGATACAGGACAATTTTCTGCTACCAAACCTGCCTTTTCACTGCTTACAAAAAAGTGAGGTTTATATTTACTACTAAACTTAGCTAACGATTGAATTTTTGTGATGCGTGGAGCTGCACAAAATACGTCAACTGAGCATCAGTATCCTCTATCTGCACTCATGTATTGGTGTCCATTAAGACTGCTTCCCAGTCAGGCTAGAAGAAATGCATCAAAAATAAATAAATCTCAGTCTAAATAAGGTAGAAATGTAAAATAATTGGTATTACATAATCATCATTGTACTTTTCCTTACAATGTCTTTTCTCACAAAGATCTCATTCAGATCCTCCAGTATTACTAGATTTCGAGGTATTAGGTAAGCAATACTATTTCGCAGATGAAAAACACAGAGAGGTAGAGAAAGATCAAGTGATGTGACAAAACTTAAATGAAAATTTATGGCAAAATTTAAAAGAAAAGAGTCCCTGATTTCCAATCATTTGCCTCAAATAAAAGCCTCTTCTTTCAAAAGACTCTTGTTTAACATCAGTATGTAAGTATTATATTACCTGACTGTTACGCATTTGTTACAGCATGCATAAAATTCCCTATTTACACAAATACCTTTATGATTAAGAAGAATTAATTACCTTTAGGTAAAAGATGCTGTAGCTAAAAAGCTGTATTTTTAGTTGAATGTAATGCCTAAAACATAGCACCTTCAAGGATCAGATGATGACAAAAGAAATCTGTCAAAAAATAAATACTGTCAAGCAATAAAGTTGTCCAACTTAAACAGTCAGTTGGAAATTTATTCACTATGAATAAGATAATTTTAGCTAAGTAAGGTGATAGGGGAAACTTCTAATTACAACATTACATTTTATTTGTAATGCATGCATTTTACAAGATATAATTCAAATGTTTTAAATGTTAATGTGGAATCCATATTTGATGCTAAAAAAAAAAATCTTCAAAGTGAGGAACTGAAAATATTATGGTGCTACAAGGATCATCTCCTTTCAGTCTGATATCAGACTCATACCAATCTCACCAATCCATGCCATTAAAATTGTAAGATATTAAAATTATTTTATAGAAATTGGATTTTATGGAACTAAATTGATTTTATGGAAAAAATACTTTTGTCTGACATGCATTTAATTATTTAGCAATAATTCCTTTAAATGTCACAAACTTCATTGACAGATACATAAGGTAGGTATTTAAAGAACACATTCATTTAAGTGGATGTCTCTATAATCTGTCTATATCAGAATAAACGTGACATAGGCATTTTTGAGTAACTTGACCAAAATTATCATAATGGCAGAGGAACAAGCACCAAAGGGAGGCAAAATCCCAGAGCATCTGGGCTGTTACCACTGCAAAGGAAGTCTGGCAGCGGCAGGTGTGGAAGGAGCCCTAGGGTGGGTAAGGAATCGGGTCCTAACCCAGGAATATGGTGCAAGCCCAGACAAAAATATCTTTAAGTGGCTGATCATGGCATACATGAACAATGAAAAAACAAGATAGCTAAGCAGCTGTGTGTATTAAGCTCTGAAAAATACAGTTCAATTTATAGCTTACCACTCATTTTCTTCATAGAAATTGGTTCTCCCCATGCTTCAGGAGAGCTTTAAAAACCATTAATTTCACAAAAAGCTATTTTAATATTAAGTGATAAATAATTCTTATCTGGGTAAATATTTTCTTCCCTCTTTCTGATCTGTCTGCTGCTTGACATATATTCATAGCTTTTTTCCCCTTCCTGTATTTGTAAAGATCTTTATTTCTTGAGTATCTCCAACCCTTCAAACCTGTTATTTGCAATAGAATCATAGAATAGTTTGGGTTGGAAGGGACATCTTCAACTAAATCAGGTTGCTCAGAGCCCCGTCCAACCTGACCTGGAATGTTTCCAGGGACGGGGCATCTACCACCTCTCTGGACAACCTGCTCCAGTGTTTCATGACCCTCATCATAAAAAATTTCTTCCTTATATCTAGTCTAAATCTACCCTCTTTTAGTTTAAAACCATTCCTCCCTGTCCTGTCGCAACAGGCCTTACTAAAAAGTCTGTCCCCATCTTTCTTATAAGCCCCGTTTAAGTATTGAAAGGCCGCAATAAGGTCTTCCCGAAGCCTTCTCTTCTCCGGGCTGAACAACCCCAACTCTCTCAGCCTTTCCTCGTAGGAGAGGCGTTCCATCCCCCTGATCATTTTTGTGGCCCTCCTCTGGACCTGCTCCAACAGGTCCATGTCTTTCCTGCGTTGAGAACTCCAGTGTTGGACGCAGTACTCCAGGTGGGGTCTCACCAGAGCAGAGTAGAGGGGCAGAATCACCTCCCTCAACCCGCTGGCCATGCTTCTTTTGATGCAGCCCAAGATACAGCTTTCTGGGTTACAAGTGCACATTGCAGGCTCACATCCAGCTTTTCATCCACCAGTACCCCCAAGTCCTTCTCGGCAGGGCTGCTCTCAATCCCTTCATCCACCAGTCTGAATTGATACCGGGGGTTGCCCCGACCCAGGTGTAGGACCCTGCACTTGGCCTTGTTGAACTTCTCGAGCTTGTCCAGGTCCCTCTGGATGGCATCCTGTCCCTCAGGTGTGTCAACCGCACCACTCAGCTTGGTGTCATCTGCAAACGTGCTGAGAGTGTACTCGATCCCACTGTCTATGTCATTGATGAAAATATTAAACAGATGTCTCTCTGGAAGAAGAGTTACCTTAACTTCAGTAATTCATGAATTTTCAGAGCTTTCCTTTTTGAGCTCAATGTTTATAATTGCGTTAGTACTGAATATATTGCAGGCAAGCATACTTAATATAAATTTAAAAACTTCCAGCTATATTAGCTACTTCTAGAAGTGACAAAAGGAACTATCCTGCTTCATGCAAACACTAGCATCATTGTAATTAGAAAGACAATCTCTTAATCTGACACTGAAACCAACAGGGTAACTCAAAGTTCAATGGGCACCAAGAGGAATATGAATTGTTTTCAGTCTGGTTTAGAGTATGTGCACAAAATACAGATAGTCTCACTCCAGGAGAAAAATCATTCCCCATGGCTATTCCCATCCTTCCTCACCTACTGGAATATGCTCAACCACTTCAAATAGTAATGCAGCATAATGAGGTTTTTTGTAAACAATTACAACAAGCCAACACAATAAGAAATTGAACATGAAAAATTGCTTATATTTCCCCAGGACTCCTAGACTTATTACTAGACAAGGAAAAATAACAGTTGGTGCATTTGTATTTTTGTTCTTTGAGAATATTTAAAGTGAAATTAAACAAAGAACTCATTTGTTATCATTATTAACTAGATCTAGAGAATTTACTAAATCCATGTGGGATTTGAAATACAAAAAATGTGGCAAGACAACTTCAGATGCTTGAAAGGAACTTGTACTGATTTTCCTTCCTCCGTATTTCTCCAAATAAAAAAAAAATAGATAAACCCAAACAGTTTTAATCATGTCATGACTACTTACACAACAGACAGCTCTAAGAAACAGATTTTTAAATTGCCCTTTCCCTAAGTAACATCACAGCATTTCTCTAAACATGCCTATATGGCATTTGAGATGCATGGTCTTTTGAGGTCTCCAAGATTATTAATCTATTTACTGTTAAAAGTACTTGCATGAAGTTAGGGGCACACTTCTTAGCTGCAAACTCTTCAGAAAAAAAAAAAAAAAGAAAGAAAAAGTTGTACAATTGGAGTCTGAAATATTATTAGTTTATAATAACTAGTCTTTTTCTATTTTTAAAACAATCCAAAAAAGAACAAGTAATTCTAAATTTAATTTATGAAGTTTCTAACTTTAAAGATGTCATACATATGTATTGAAAATAAAATTGTTTAACAATTTCTTTAAGCATATGTCCAATCCTTTACAGTGCCTAGGAAGAACATCTCTGTTTCTTCATGTGTGTGTGCATGTGTATGTGCACACACGCACATTTCAAAAGTATAGGCAGGAAAAGAGATGAAGTCGCCAGCAATTTAAAGGACATAAACTGCATGTTTAAAGAAGTACATCAGTATATCAAAATGTAAAACTTTTGTATTTTACCCTTTCATTATTTGAGTTTTGCTAAAGAACATCTAAATACCATATTTTTATACTAGCTCTTTAACAACATGGTTTTTTTCTATGGTCTAATTTGTTTTGCTTGCCTTGCCTGCCCTTTCATTCCCTCAAGTTAATGTGTTATTGCTTCAATTGCACAGCACAATATATAGTTGCAGAATGTCATACTGAAATCTGCTGAAAGTAGGTTTTATGCAATCTTATCTAATAACAACTGAGGACAACATGTGACTGCATAGCATTGCCACACAGTTGGTAATGTTATGACACAGCGACACTTAGTAGAAGTACACACAATCTACGTGAGACCTGGTCAAGTAAGACTGATCTATATAGCTAAAAAAATAAAATTGAAACAAAAAATAAATTCAATGCTAAATTCTTACAAATATTTCAGTATTATTTTTCTTTGCCTAGAAACGTGTGTAGGAGTACTGGAAAAATGTAACAGCAAGTTTCTCTAAAACAGTCACTGTTGAAGTATTAGTGCCTGGCATGCTTCTCTTCTGGGTCAACTGTGAAAAATATGTGTAATCTTGCTTAGTGATCTTTCATCCTGATTTCCCAAGGAAACATTGCTTATGCAAGCATGGTCTGTTTGTGTATGTTTCTTTATTTTTATTTGCTGGTTCCCTCCAAAGAGCTTCTGAACCTGTTAAAGAGTTTCAGCCACAGGGGACAAAGGGGCAGCAGTCTCAGAGGTAATTATGCTCCTATAAACTTCATGAAAAAGTCCATTTGATTACGAAACAGAGAGAGAGAGACTTCATACACCCACTTCAGAAAATGTGCAAATACCAGATCAGCTCCATTAAGCACCAGGAAGCCCACAGTGCAGAAGAAGCCACGACAGATTGCCCCCAGCTAGAGGTAACATGGAGAGTTAGTGAGTGACACGGGCTATCCAGGCAATTGTGATGCAGTGATTGTTGTGGAGGGTAAGAAAATGAGTAGTGTGGATAATAGCTCAGATACATACTCTTTTGTGCCAGCTGACATCAGGAAAAGGGAAGAAGATTTAGTTGCTTAGTCTAGATCTTGACTTTGGGTCGAGCACAGCTGGCCCAGCAACTTCAGTCCTTGTCCCCAGAAGCAACATGTAGACTACAGCATTTTCCAGAAGACATATTTAGAGGCCAAATATTCTCAAGCATAAAAAGACTTGCCACAACTATTACTAATAATGTTACTTCACCACACACTGTTCAGAGACTGCAATGTCTTTGGAACAGGGTCCATACCATATACTGCCTATGATTCCTTGGGTAATAGCAATGGCTAACCCCACTGCCCATAAGTTAAAAATAAATAAATAAAAAAAACTTAAAAATCCAAACTGTAAGCCACAGATTTTTCTATTTAATATATTGTTCTAATTTATGGAATAATTATACCATCAAATTATACAAACTCTTAATTTTTCAGTTGTTCAGGTCCTCAAAATCACTATTTTAACTATATGAGAGCTTCTGGATTGCTGAAACTTACTTGAAAGGACTATCTCACTGTTTCATGGCTTTGAAAACCCACTTTTCCTTTCTTTTATGGTGCCCAGAGCATATGACAAACTTATTTAAATGTCTGCGATAATCAATGCTATCCTGCCCAGGTCAATGCATCTCCCAAGAACATAAGACACTGACTACAGACAGGGAAGGCACTGGAACTGAAACCGTTACAAGCTGTCAAGTCTTCGCCCCAAGTTTAAAATCTAAACTGAACTCTCAGCCTCCTGAATATGAAGCCACCTCCACAGGATGTATCACAGAAATGGGTTCAAGGTGCTCACTCTCATCTGTAGAATTTATGGTCTGTAGATCTCTTCCAATTAAATTCCATAAAGCTCTTCATATTTTAACAAACAGTTTCATTACTGTCCTTGCTTCAAAAAAGTTTATTTAGTTTCTTACCTACACTTCTGATTTTCATCTAAATCAAGAGAGCAGTCAAGGCCAATACAACTGAGCACCGTACAAAACCTAAGGTTACAGAAAGTTTTTATTTTCACATGGCATTTAAGGAATGATATTCACTTCTTAATGCCTCTTGTTAGTACTATAAAGTAAGCCCAGTGACACAGAGGTGCATCATGATCCAGATGCCATAACACATTTGTGAGTCAACCATTCCAAACCAGCATAAGACAGTAATTCTTAGTTTCAGAAAACTCAAACTAAGTGCAGAGAGAGTGCCATCTCTACAGGTCACTCATGAGTCACTGTTCACACACATACAAAATACAGAAAAAGTACCTTTTGTGAGATGTGTTTGTCAAAGCATTTTTACAAACTGCCCAGTAAAAATATTAATATTTCATAAATGTATTTTGATCACTATTACTTTTATAGTTTTTATTACAGACATTATTAAGTGTTTCATTTTTAATATTAATAAAGTATTAGTAAATATAGGATTATCTTTCTATTACTAAAAGGGAAATAACTGAAACCCCAAACATGTTTTTTCCTGGCTGGCTGGTTGTATCCCCTGAAAACCTAGTATCAGATTTCCTTTTACAGCAGTAACACAATTTAAGACAATCTGCAACAGAAACCTTGTAATACTCATGCTATAGTCATAGTCATGCTATTTTCTGGGAAGTCTGCAGAAACAAATACAAACGAGGTCCAACTATATTTTGAAAAAATTGCATTTCATGCACAATATAAGAGTTCTACAACAGTCTTAGCATTAGAGAAGTCGATTCTGTCTTACTCTTAGAATGGACAGTTAAGGGGCAAACAACTTATGTTTCTCGGTTTGCTTGATTAAAGTTGCATAAAATGAGGAGTCCTAGCTTGAGACAACTGCTCAGTGTGGTCTCTCACTTGTGTAACACGCTGTTGAGAAATCACCAGAACTTGGGAGGACTGACACTTCTGTAATCCAATTCCTGTTGTGACATGCATTGAAAAACAAAATAATAAGGGGAAAGTTGTCACTAGCTTATTGGAGTAGGGCTTGAAACCATTCTCTGCTCAAAAAGTGGTTTTGAGCACTCCAGGGTAGGAGTCAGAATATACAAGTCACTCAGTTCCACCTGAAATTTTACTTCCCTTCTAAAGTTTTCAAGTTTGACATTGAATGATTTCATTTTCCACACAAGCTAACACTCTTCTTGCTCATGATCTCATGGCAACCGCAAAAGAATTACAGACAGGCATGATTCTTGTCTCTATGGCATTCGCACTACTAAATTTTTTGCTCTGCAGGACCACAAGTGCAAAGCCAAATTAAATGAGTAATATTTAACTCCAGCACACCCGTGTTTCTAAGCACCTGATCTTCTTAACTTAACATTATCCTAAAGGAAGCTGAATTTTCCTGCTACTGTACTTCATAAGATTCTCTACCTCCCCTTTCAAGCAAGGAATAAAAGTTCTTTTTTGTCCATTTTGACGAGCCATGAACATCAACAGCAGTTGCTGTCATAGTTCTCCATTTTAAGGATCTGAAGTACTGCTCTGAATTGGCTTGTGTGGAAAAGGCAAAGCCGAGGAAACCTTTGTCCAAGGATTAGGAGCACTCATCCAGATGTAGTTCATTCACACCCACTGCTTCCACCTCTTAGTAGACTATTCCAGCTCTTCTCACCCTGCCAGCTGAAACTGGGCCTTTGCAGATATTGATAAGAAGTGTATGGGGCCAGAGAACACGAGACAGAGCATCCGAACCTGAGGAGAATGTCATCACCTGAATTCTAGTCTTTGCTTCAAGGACCACTTTGGGATTTTGTACTAACATCATGGCCAAATAGCACCATATACATAGGGGATCATACTCACTGATTTTATCTGTAATGTTGTGAAAAATCAATATAACAAAATTAAGAAGGTTTAGATGGTGATGATACTTGAGGCTACACACTGTTCTCAATACTGTTTGCAATGTCTCTTCAGGCTGAAGTATTTCTCTAACTAGATAACTAATGAAGTTTTAAAAAGTACATGCTCAGTATCATTCCCCCATATAAAAACTCAAACCCCAGAGGAAATGTTTTCCTTTGTTTCTAAACGCTAATGCTTTACTCGCAGTACATTAGAATTTAATTTACCAATTTCCTTTCTTGCAATAAATTTGCAATCCTATCCCCTAAATTGTTTTGTCTAAAATATTTGTAAACTTCTTTATAAACCTTATATCATTGTTACACCTAAGATTAAACCAGTTAGTAAATAATACACAACTACTCTTCATTCCATACCATTTAATATTGTCAATATGAAAGAAGTATTTTTTACATCTATAATTATATGCACTCCTATACATAACTGTTCGGACAGTTAGCTTTATCCTAACCCCTCAGGTGCTTAAGGGAGTGCTCCAGACCTTGACATACATTGTTTATTTTTAAATTGCAGTTAGAATATTCAAATATCTCAGTATCATATACTTACCCACCTTATTACACAATCATAAACAGCATGAACGTCTCACACATACATAGTAAAATATTAGCTAAAGTTGATTCTAATATGTAAATTTTTTGCATATGGAAACATTCATACAACATAGAATACATTCATGCATTCATGAATGTAGCAACTACTTTAAATCAACAGCTCTACATAATGAATGTATTCTTACAAAGCAATATAAAAATAACTTAGCTTAAGCTGCAGGAGATGTTTTAAAACAGCCATGATATAATTACTCATTTTAGATGCACTGGCAAAGTATGTTTCCCATAGATACAAAAAAATAGCCTTTTAGACTTGCTCACGTGATTATTCTCAAATGAGTGACCTATATATACAGAAAGCAGTGTTATTGCAGTATAGCTGTTACTGCTCATTTATTGCATAGAAGTTTCAGAATGTTTTCTTCCTAACTCATTAGTTGCTCCTGAGCAGATCATATGGAAACCTCACTCCTCTTCCCCCCTCCAAATATTGACTAGAAATACACAATCATGGAGCTTTATCAATGTCATTGTCTGCTCTAGTGATAAATGTTGTCCAGTTTCTTTAGATTATAATTAAAATATAGAATAGAATTAAAATTAGAATAGAATTAAAATGGAAGTATTGGAGAGCAATGAGTTAAATAACCCAAACTATATGACAGGTATTAGTGTTACCATTACATATACCAGTCTTCACTGTGATAGTGTACATAGTGTAGTACAAGTCTTTGACTGGATGTTTATTTTAGTTCCAAATTGATGGCAGTGCTTTCCTGTATTTTCCACGTCCATCCCCAGTCACTCATTTTTATGCTGTTTCTTAACTTGATGACTGCCTAGAAACCCTACTGTCCAATACAGTTCAGAACATCTCAACTTCATTATCTGATGTTTGTTTTTATATTTAAAATACAAAGACTTTTTAACTGAAGGTGGAACGAGGCTGATCAGCTACTCACAATCTCTCCAGGGATCTCAGTCCAAAGAAAGAGCCATTCTTCAACCATAAGATCTTGTTGTTACTCAGAATCCTACAAGAAGTCAGGAAAGAATCTGGTTAACAGAACATGATAATTCCACTGATTAAAAACATGCAATTATAGTAAATGACTGCTCTGTAAAACACTAATCACAAAATTCTGTGCTTCATTTGCATTTTCCCATCGCAGCAGTAAATAAAGATTACAATTTCCTGAAGTGCATAGTTTCTTCTTTATTAAATAAAAGCACATTCAAGAAATATGTCAACAAAGGAATTTTGGCTTCAACTTGAAAATTATAGTAGATGCCCACACTTCACCACTAGATTCTAAATTACCACTGGCAAAGGTACTTTTTGGGCTTCCCAGTCAGCAAAAAGGCTGATGAAGCAAGGGACATGTTAAAAACTGTTCCACTAGATTAGAGGACAATACAGTCACTTTGCAGTGGCTGCTATAGCAGGGATGTACAAAGAGTGACATCATCAATTGCTGCTACATACAGAGAAAGTCTTTAATTTTCTATAGGAGAGACAAACAAAAACCCATCCCTTTATCACAAAAGCAGACTAGTCCAAAAATGTTTTCCTGTTGCAACCTCTGCATGGTAGAAATTCAGTAATTAAGCTACGCCTGGCCCATCAAGTCGCACCACCAAGTACACATGCAAACTGGCCCTGTATGCAAGCTATTGAAAAAGTTGTCTATTCTTGCTCTTCTTTTTAAACTATTGTTGATATCATAAGTGGCTCTTTCTAATTTAGTGATCTTTCATTGCTATATTTTCCCAGCTATTTCAGAAGCAATACAATGTGAACATGCACTCATTCTGAAGATGTTACCGCTTAAAAACCTTACAATACCCAGAAGAAATGCAATTTGTTTTAGAAGCTCAAGAAATCTTTTTTTAAACAGATCTAATGATTATGCAATGCACAGAAGAAACCATTGTCTCTGAAAAAATCTAATTCCAACTGCTTGAGAAATGAGTCTTTTAATGTAACATTTACAATAAATGATACTTCTCTGGTGCACAAAATTCCATTTCAAAATAAGAGACATAGCTTGCAATAAAGATAGAAATAAAACAAAACAAATTTTCAAAAGAAATTTTAAGCCCTTAACTAGCAAACTTGAGACTACAAGAATTGACTTTTTACTTTTGTAAAGTTTTAAAACAATATGTTACACAAGACTCTCTTAACTTGCCTCACTCTTAGCATTTCCCATTGTATATGAACCGCAAGTGCTTTGCCCCAGCATATAGCTGTTACATAAAATCTCAAGTCTAGGTGCAAAAGACAACACATAACACTGACCCATAGTGAAACAGAAAATAATTATTGATGTAGGAAATTTAAAATACTGTAATGTTAGTGAGATTTGGAGATTTTTGCAAGTTATTTCTAAAATTCACCAATAAACATGTGTAAATATATTTTGATGAGACTTGATGGCCCACTGTCAGAGAACATGGACAGCAGAGCAGCTCAGATCTGACCTGTATGTCACTATACTATGTTGTTACTGAATACATTTGTGCAGCAACATTACTGCTCACCCAGAACCGGTTAGTATAACCCACAAGTGGCAATTTGGGATCAATCATGAACACTTAAACCCAGGCATCTGAAAGCACACAGAAGCCTATGTTTATGACAAAAATTAAATATGCTCCAATATACGCACAGTCTATTGCCATCAACTGAGAAACTCCACGTCTCACAAGATCTTCCTCAGATTAAAAATTGTATGTATGACGTTAAATAATTCTCTAATCTACCAACTCTTTACTACCTACCCTCTTAACAATATATTTCAGCAGTGACATGATGAAAGACCGCAAACTGTTTCAATTTCTCTTATTTGTCAGATTTTCTGAACTTTTTAGGTGTCCCTATAGTGACTAAATTGGAAAATTGTTTTAAAATTCTGGATATCTAAACTAGAAAATGTAAATACATTAAATGTTCTATTCTTTTATTCGGTTCTTTTATTCACCTTCTCTTCTAAGGCTGCACAGAATTTGTGTCAGTCAAGAAAAAATGAAGTCCCAAAATTAAAATTGGCTGGGCTTGGAAACACTAACATCATAAATTCCACTTCATATTGGGTCATTTGGTTATATGCTGTGTTACAGAGAGACCATCTTTGAGGTCTATTACAATGACATTATATATCAATATTATATTTGGACTGTTCTGCATAGCCTGATTTGCAAAGATACAGGCACTTCAGAACTCTCATCTGGCTTAGATACAAGTAGTCCTGTCTTTGAAAAATTTTCATGGTGCCAATTTGTTTTTCCAGCCTTCTATTCATTCTGTCGAGAAAAAGAGGGCAGTCTGAACTTTGCTGGCAATTCCATGAAAATGCAGCATAAGTCAGCAGCACACGGGTCTCCTACTCTCTACCTCTGGGTCTCCTTCTGTACAGCCCTAAGCCTGTAGACTGAAACCATTATCTTTAATCCACATAAAACAAACTCCTAGAAATTAAAGAGAACTAACTAACTAATAATAAATCACAAGATTAAGCAAAACATTTAGTTCATAAACGGAACACTTAGTAAACACAACTCATGTTCTGCAATACTGTTATCTCATTTAGTCATTAGCTTTTATTTTTCTGAAAGATAAACTGAGTCTTGAAAAATATAACAGACGCCACAAAATTTAAAAAAATAAAAGTCATAGAACTTAACTATGAAAATTTGAGTTTCTAAATGAATCCTTTCAAATCTTTATACCAGACTTTCACAGGGACTTTCACACAGAGATCAGGTTTCAAAAATTAAGTTTCCTTCAGGGCCTTCTCTTCTCTACAGTGCCAACTAAAATTCAAGTTTTATAAACAAAGTAATATGGCTATTATAGTTAAAATACGATTCTTCTTTGGTTCAGAATCACAGCTTTAGAGAATCAAGCATTCCAATAAGGTCCGTGGGGAAAAAAAAATCTTCTCTAACAATTAGTACAAGTTATCTATATTTCATTCAGCTGGTTGGTATGCTACATGGGAAGAATCTACCTCTTTTTAATTAGCTCTAGTGATGTCCAAGAACTTGCAATGGGCTGTTATCAAGACGCATGTGGTTAGTACTGAAGACCAATTCTGTGAATACAATGAACAAGTTCACTGGCAAACTTAAATCACATTATTCTTCATACAGTAATGATTAATTTGTTAAACTTTTGATGCAACTCATAACCTTCTTCCCTTCTGAGGACATTTGCTGTGGGAATGAGGCTAGAAGGGAGGAAAGTTTTGGTTGCAATGTTCAATATACTAACTCAGAAATGAGGCTTAACTACAGATGATGAAAAATCTTTTCAAGTAATCAATGCCTGGTCAAATTGTAGCTCTTTCTCTTGATGCTGAAATTACACGGAATAATTTTTTATATTACTTCTTCAGAAAAGCAACAGAATGGACATGAAATGTATGAAGTATTGCTGAAATAGTTAGGTATCTCTTTTCTCTTGAATACAGTCACCTGCTTACAGGGAGATTATTCTAATTACAGACCTGCAGAAATTTTGCAGAAAAACAGACACATGAACAGCATCCTTTTCTTGTACTTACAGATGCAAAGGTTTGGTGGATAAATACATGGAAAAAGATGCTATTCATGTATTTGGTTTTGGATAGCTTATAACATAATTATAACTTTCAGATGTAACAGAAACTTAGTCATTTATTTTAATAAAAGATTAAATACAGTTTGGATTCTTAAAACAAATCACAACCATGCACCCGCTATGATTAAGTATTTCTCACATTTTATTTATTCACAGCATTTTCACTTGTCTTTTTTTTTTTTCTGATGTGCTAGTGAATCACAGCAATAGATATTGCTACATATTGCAACTAGGCAGCTGGTTTAAATAATTATCAGTTTCCAGCCATGTGCTAAAAATCTCACATTTTAAATATCTTATTCTGAGGATAGAAACACTAAGAAAATAAGCACACTATATTTCAGTGAGGCTATTTTCCAAAACCAAAATCCACTTAAAGTTTTACTTTTCTTAAAAAAAAAAAAAAGTTTCCTTCTTCTGAGAAGGTATTTGTTTTAAAGTTCAGTTTGCAAACTGTCTTTTCACTATAATGATCCAACCCCCAAGTAACTGGAAGTTAAAATGGTGCTACTTTAGGCCCTAGCCCTCACAGGATACATCTAACTAAAACAGTCCTGGGGAGCAATCCACTAGCCAGCACCACTCCACTGATCAGACACATTATGAACTGTTTGCCCACTTCACTGACCCTTTCACATCTTATGTCTCTGCTGCCTCTTCTCCCAAGACACTTTAGGGAACAGTTTACCCCAGGGAGCACGTTCAGAAGACATGAACTCTACACCAGGTTTGCCCTTCCTAGCCCTGTGAAGCCCTCCAGCACTATTCCTGCAGACTCTGAAGGGTTATCCTTCAAACACTCTCTCATGACCTACAGCAATACCTTAAAGTATGTAATCCATACATGCAGTTTCATGATGCAAGTCTACTTCTCTGGTGGGCTGCAACACGGGCTGCATGCTATTTCATTCATCCTGCACTGGAAACAAACCAATCAACCTCACAAGGTACACAAGGACCAAAATCATGCCGAGGAGCATGCTAACAACTGAGAAGATGGTCAACGAGCCATTGCTTCCACTCTCTCCTGGACCTCTTTCTTTAGCAATAGAGACATACCTAAAAGAATGAATTGTTCTAATGGGCTACAAGCCATCTCTCTGATTTTCTTCCTGGTTCTTCCATTAAAATTAAACAAGCACAAATCTTATCACAGTTTGCTTAAATGGATGCTATGATTTTTGTTTTTGTGAAACTATGAAAAGTGCAAAAAGACGTAATCCTGTGCAACAAAGTCTCATTCAGGTATAAAACATGACCAGTATAAGAGGATCAACTGTAGTATTAAAAAAAGTGTCAAATAAAAGGCTCTTGATCATAATGCAAACAAACTTCAACTTCCTACAACCGCTCAAGCAGAGAGAAAGAATCTTTTTACCATGCCTTCAAAGTCAATTGACTTGGGTTCACTCAACATTAGCGAGGAAACAAATTCCACAGCTGAGGCTTCTTCAGTGAGATGGTACTGCATTCCACCCAGTAAAACCTAAAAATTGTGAGCTCACACAGCAATGCATCCACAGAGAAAGCACATCTAAGATAACAAAATTCAAGAAAGACAAGACATTTAGGTGAAGATGGCTATTCCCAAATGCATAGTGTACATAGAAGGAAGTGTGACCCATTACTAAAAATATGTATGTCCCCTGTCCTCACAGGGGAAAATAAACAAAAACAAACCACAAACAAAAAAAACCCCACCCAAACTTCATGAAAAAACAGTAAAATGTCAAGTTCCACCTGATTTTCTACTGGGCAGCCCAGTAACTGGTTCAGACCAGACTTCACCCAGTCCTGTGTCTAGCTGATAGATAAGCTGAACAACCAATGTCTAGAAAATTAATCCCTCTGAACTCCTTTCTTTAAGGTCCACTCACTGAGACCAGCTGAAGGTACACTGAAGTACTAGAGGAAAGACCAACCAGGAGACCAACCACACCTGTCCCCACTGGGCACTTCACCTTAATTCTGGTTTGGTTTTCCACTTCTCAAGTAAAAAGGTGCGTTAGATGGATATCCTTGACAAAAGATAGAAAGCTCAGTCCGTTAAGATTGTCCATCCGGGACCTCTATGTTGGGGTTGTGTTAAGAAATTGTATTTCAAGCTCTGCAGTTTCTCTTACATACTAATTTCAGTTCAAGCAGAGGAGAACATCTTTTATTTTAAAATAAAAATTTAAGTACTAATAGTAGTCAATCATTTTACATGGAAGCCTGATAGCAGTTGACGTGTTGCAGTTTAAACTGTTTGTTCTCTTTACACATGGTGTGTGGTTAGATACAAAATGAGTGTGAGCAGACATCCTATGAAATACTTGGACACAGTGGTGGGAAAAAATGCATTTAATTCCTTTATGGTATCAGAATAAGACTAGAATCATTTATATTGAAATTCTACAGAGTAAAATGAAAAACTATTTTTAAGGTTTTAAAATCCTTCGGTAAACCAGACTATTGTTTATTCCCACAACATCCATAACTCATTGAGAGTTGCAGCACAAAAACAAATTAAGAAGGAGCTTGCACCACAAAAATGGCAGGAACAGAAAGGAAAAAAGAACGCCTGCTTTTTGTGCCACATGTGTAAAGACATATGGTGGTATCATAAAATACAGGTAGTAATTGCACTTTTTTTTTTCCGTCCAAACTGAAGACTACAGCTAAGCTAGTACGTAGGGCTTCAACAGATAATATCAGAACTACACAGACAAACTGGGAGGAAAGTCAGAGAAAAATAACAAAACTGCTTGAACAAGAGAAGAGAGAAAAATGACTGAAAACAGTATTGGCAGCTCACTAGATGAATGGGGTGTGGCAGACACCTACATAACCAAACAGAAAGGCGGAAAAACTTGTAAAAATATGAGAAGTATTTATCAATTTATTATATATTACTATTTTTGTAGTAATTCATAATGCCTGCTACTCTGTCTGACTTTGAGAACATCAAAACTTAAAAAAGCATAAAGATGAGTTATAGGAATACTAAAGATGCATATAATGGTCTCAAGTGACACCTCTCTTTCCTAAGGGGATTGTGGCCCATTGTATTGTCTTTTCAAACTAAACAAAGTGCGTTGTCAACATTCTTAAAAGGAATCATATGAAAATCCTGTAGAAAGTAATAAAACCTAGTCACTTAGCACCTCTAATTCCAGCTGGTTTTATCATTGTCCTCAGTATATACCAGCTTTTGTTAAACCCATTTTCCTGCAGCATAACCAGTCCCAAGCATTAGTGAAAACAGAAGAATACTCAAAAATGACCTTCCATTGTAGATAGTGTGTTACATGTGGCGAAAAACCCAAACAGCTATAGCTAAAACAGCAATAACAGTGTACTAATTATCTTTCTAATTAGAACAGTACCAGCAGAACAGATATTTCCATATCTTGACACTGTTTGATGATAGCAAAAGAAGCAATGAAACTATAAGCACTGAGAAATTTCCTTGTAGGTAATTACTTCTTTAAATGAAAGTCCTTCCAAAAGTGCAAAGAAATGTTAATAGCCTGTCATACATTTAATGGAATGTAGGAATGTAGCTGACCACTCATGTTACGGAAACACAATATTGCTTTTGTGGAAAATCACTGCTCAATAGCTTCACTTTCAGCAATTCAAAATATAAGGCAAAACTCTTATTTTTGTTGCTTTGGTGTTCGTACTGGTGGCTTTTCATCAATAGTCCTCTTGGGTGATATAAGAGACTGCTAGGTTACATTCAAAATAACAAAGCCAGAGATTTCTTGCATAAATCATCACACCAACCGATTTCATTAACTAAAACCGTATTTAAGAGCATTTTTGTGTAAACAACATCACAATTCAAACAGTAAACCAAAATATTATCATCACACAGGACACACAACTCATCCTCTCCCTAATACTGCCTCAGTGGTATTAATGTATTAACAAAAGGAAGCAGCAAGGTCGCCCTCAAGTAGAAATCTTAATATGATTTCTTAACAGTGGGGGAGTTAAAGAGTTCCCAGCTTTTGAAACAAGCACCCTCCACTACAGGGTGATATTCATTAACTGAACAGGACAAGAAGCTTTTTTTGAATCAAAGCATTACTAATAGGACTGTAAGTACTTCAGAAAAGAAATGTGGTTTTCTATTTTATGACTTTTGTCAAGCACCAGCAAATTTCTGAACTAGATGATCCTCTTAATTAAAATAATTTTTTCCACAAGAACTTTAAGATGTAAGGTTATATCTATAGGTCAGTGAAGACCCAAAGTATCATACAGGATTCTATGCTCAAAGTTTAATCAATTGTATTCAATAAAGTCAACACCTGGAAAACTTATGTCATTAATGGGTGATTGTAGAAAAATATTTGACAATATAAACAGTATGTAGAATAAAATCATGCAGTGCTATTTCCTGAAATCATAGAATATTGAACTGCTGAGGATATAAAAATATGATGAATCATTACTATTTTACTGCAACATGTACATGTATTTATAACATCATTAAACTGTCTAGATAAATCTTGCTTTTAGAAGTTTTGAACTTGAGTGCAGATAACTTTTTCAAGTGTAATCTAAAAAAACTAACACGTGATCTTTTGATAAGACAGCATTTTCATTACATCTTTTGAAAAAGAGATAATTTTATCTAAGTGAACTTTTGGATTATGCCACTATACCTACCATGTGGATGGTCTTTAGTCGAGAGATAGTTATGTGTGTTTAACTTTCTGTGATGGGTCCTACGGAGTCTAGCAGAATTATTTACATGAATTAAATTTATCACATGCATTAGTTTTTGAAGATCAAAGATTCTATTGTCAACATTTTCTTTGGAGAAAAGGAGGAATTGTTCAAAGCTCTCTCTACAATGAGAAGGAAATCCTTACGTCTGAACTTTCTAAAAGCATATGTAGGCAATTGGTGACAGCATGGGTCTGCATGCCTTCTTGTTCCTGATTTTGCCTTTGACTCACTGCACAGCCTTCATTCAATTAATATATATTTAAAATGCATTTTTAGTGGGAAATAGAGACTGATACAGAGTATAAAAGCAAGTTCTTCTTCACTGAGTAAGCTGGTGTAATATGCAAATGGATTTAATGAAGTGATTGTTTATAGGAGAATTAGCTTTTTATTTGCTTGTCATTCAACTCAGTTGACATTATGGGGAAATGACATTCTTATATTTGTTTCTCATTCAAACTTTTATACAATTCACCAATAGCTACGGTGCAAACAACGCCAGGAAGAGCATGGCAGCTGTGCGAACAACGCACAAGAACAATGTGCAGATTTAAGCATTTCAGCATGCTCTGCACCAATTAGACAGACGAGCTGAGAAGCATCTTTATCCTGTAGGATAGGAATTTTTACACTCATTTCAGTGGGACTAACCCATTTCAAAATGGTTACTGCAAGTAATTTGCCATGGTGATTTATGGCAAGGACAACATAACAGCATACCCTTCCTTTCTCCTGGGCTTACACTCTACTGCTCAGCCAAACAATCATCAATTACCAATCTGCCTTGCAGCTCTGGCAGGTGGGCCAAACCCGCTCTTTACATTACCTACGATACATTCTGGTGGCTTTATTCTGCAAATAAATTCTGAATCCTTGTTTAAGTTCAAGAATTTTAATAAGATAAGTTAAATTTTAATAATTTATTTGGCCAAATTTTTAAAGAAATAATTCACCTTTCCTAATTTGGATTTTTACTATACCTTTCTTTCTTCTAAGTAATTTTGGAAAAGGATTAACAATTCCTGCGACACCATTCCTTGTTTATTACCCTTTTTATATTACCTTTTATTTCCTTTATAAGACCTTTTCAACATTACTCTTATTCAGGCCATTGCTCTTCTTTTAAACCCTGAAACACCTGTTCTGCTTTTCCCAGTTTTGCTAATTTTGTATGTATTTCTAAAACAGCATTGTAAAGTTTCCATATTATTTCTGAAAAATATGCTCAGAATTGTCTTCAAAATACTCATGTGTCTCAGTTACTACAACAGACAAGCAGTAACAATTGCTGAATATAAATCCAGAAAAACAGTGAAAATTTTTCATTGTAGTAATTTATTCTGATTTCGCTCCAAATTGGTTTGTTTTTATAATGGTTATATCTTAACTCATAGGTTCTGCTGGGACTGTAATTGTGTTTTGCAAAAGAGATATCTGCGGTAGTATTTTTTTTAAATGATGATGTATATCATCTGATAATTCAATAAAATACAAAACTCATTCTGGGTCCTTTGGGTAATATATCTGAAAACTGAAAGCCTGAAAAAAAGACTGGTGTGACAACATAAAATAATTCCTAGCTGAATTTGAAGAGAAACTCTTTTCTCATAAGAAGACATTTTAAAGAGCTAGGTTATTAAATCTAAATTGTTTGGTCTATTTTGCCTCAACCAGTAGGACTGCAGGTCAGAACATTCCTCTTAGTCCACCATTTGGTTTCAAAGACTGCAAGGAACAGAGATTTAACTGCTAATAGGGAGTGACAAAGAAGTTTTTCTAAAGTATTTCAGACAACTACTGATATATGCTCTGGTAGAATGAGATCCCGAAATTTGAAACAGTTGGTGATTATTTATATTTAATTCAGAAAGCAAGCGACCCCTGCATAATGCATTCAGGCCATCATGTCAGTTTACAGTTCTTTTGGTGGTGCAAGGCTTCAAAATTTTTTTAAAAACTGAGATTCGGTATAGCATCCAGTTGAGCTAGAAAATGCAGGACCACAGTTAATTTACGATCTCCGAATCACCTAGATTGGAAGGGACCTCCAGAGGTCATCCAGTCCCACCTCCTGCCCAAAGCAGATCCAGTTAGATCAGAGCACTGCTCAGACTGGTGAAATGGTGACACTTTTTTGTAATGGAGACATTAGCCATTGTGGATTATTTTGGCCTTAAGAACTATTTATAAAATGGACTACAAGAGATTAAACGATCCCTGAAAAACTTGAATTCAGAAGTTAAATCCAGACAGCACAGAGGCACTCTGCTCTGCTCTATACCTACCGCAGAGAGCAGACATTTACAGCAAAAAGCAGGCTTGTCACAACAAGTATCAGACTGAGAAACCCTAAACATGAGGATGCAGACGGTAAGCTTCACCTGAATCTCCTCCTGCTTTACCCAACATGGGTCCCTAACTGGACCAAGAATATCTTTACTAGGGGTTATACAGCAAGATCACCTGTGTGTAGCCTACAGGTTGGATGTGTTTTATTTCTGTGCCAGTGCCTTCCTTTTAAACAATTTTTTCAGGATCCATATGTTACAAGTGAGACCATGACAGCAACCTCTGTCATATCAAATCCCAGTTCTGTATTGCCAACCCAAGTCAAATTAGAAAACTATTAAAACGTAACATATATTGCAAAAAATCTGTATAGAATTTCCATTGTTGCCAGCACTAATATTATTAAAGGGTTTACTCCAAAAATTCCCTATGTTAATATATTATTACTGAATATATATACAGAAAGGAACAAGCATTTCACGTCTTCTTCTAGAAATAATTAAGCTTTCAGCCAGCTTTTTATTTCCAGTTTGAAAATACATTAAGGTGTGCCAAATCGGTACACAGAATTAATAATTAATTATTACAGGTAGAATGCTCAGTTTACTTAGTTAAAAGTACTGATTTTGAGCCTAAGCAACATTCTTGTGTCTTACCTCTCAAAGAGCTTTTGCACTGGTGAAGGGCAACGTAGTTACCTTAAGAAAATGGGATAAAAGATAAGATTCTCGTAAGACATTTGGGAAGGCAGTTCTCACCCCATGTAATGAATGTAACACAGGAGCAATCATCTCCAAGTACATCTAGCTCTCAGCTTCCAAGCTAAAATGCTCAATGATGGTCTCACTTGTGCTTTGTCTATTTTTAATCTTAGCCTCAAATGCTATCTATCAGCTTAGGTACTTAAAATTATCTTCCCAAGGCTGTGTTGTTCAATATTTGATGTTCTTTCCATTTTAGTTATATCAGTAATCTTTGAAATAAAGCTTTCAGCACAACTGTTCAAAACACTAGTATAAATAATACAAACAAAGAAACCTAACATTTGATCCAACTTCCATCACAACTAACTTTTTCCTACCTTGCTTTGTCTTTGTTTCTTTCACATTAGTCAATGTTCAGCCCACTCAACCACCTTTTGTTTGATATTTTATTGCGAATATTCAGCTTTACCTCGCAGCGTGTATTTCTGTCAAATGGCTTCTAAAACATTTAGCTGTACGATAACTGTAGCTGACTGCATTGCCTTTACAATAATAAACTCTGGCAGCAATATCCACAAGGAATTCCAAAGCCCTTGTAGGGAATCATGTCCTGAAGCCATCACAACTATCTTAAATAAAGCCCAGTTATTCCTAATGGTTTCCCAATTAATTTCTTTTAGTGTTTTTTAAAGTTTTCCTAAAATAATGATGACAGAATAATTTATTCATTTTTCAGAAGTGTATTCAGATCCTTGAATAAATAATGAGAGCAATAGCACCTTTCAGGGTTGCCTGAAATGACACGAAAGGAGCTTGCTTAAGTGAGACCAGTTGCACTTATTTATTTTTTAAAAACAAAGGCTGTCTACAGAAAGAACAGAAGAAATAAAATGCACAAAAGAAAAAAAGCAGGGACAGGGAAGAGAGTATAGCTATGAGTACTAATGAAGAAAAACTAAAGGAAAGTAAGATAAAGATTGTCTCTTCTGGTACACATACAATTAATAAGCTATTTATTAAACGGGTTCACAAGTGATACACAACTTTTGTTCTTCAGGAAAGCAGCATGACCTCTTTGAAGTTAAGCAGAATGACAAAAAATGAGCAGGTCCTTAAATAATTCCTAAAATAAATAGCTCAGACATTCATTCTTTGGACAAGCCACTGTTAGGGTAATGGACAGTTGGGTGTACTAATATGGAAGATGCATCATCCGTCAGACAAGAAGGTACAAGAAAGTACAGAGGACAACAGACAGTTCTAGTAACAGCCAAAATCACATGGGTACCCATCCGTTTCTTTTCCATTGAAAGGCCATTTTCTCATTTATAACTATACTACGTGCAACACGCATAGTGGTTATTTCTTTACTGATCACCCGCACAAGTGACACTTATCAGATCATCATTTTGTGCTTACTGTGTTAGCATATGAGACGGCTAACGTATAGTATTTAAGGCAGCAAGCTGCTAGTACAGATACTTAATCCCATTATTGGATTTAGATTGAAACCATGTAATATTTCTTAAAGGCTGCCAAGTGCCGGCCAGATGACAAACAAAAAAAACAAAAAAAATTTAATCTGTGTTAGAAAGAAAAGTCTGTAACATACACTCTCTGGATTATCAAATAACATTTGTAACATTAAACCTGAATATTTCAATGCTGTTTTGGTTTTTCCCCTCACACTATGGTATTACAATGACTAAAAAAAGACTAAATATGATAATTTTCCTTCAAACTTAATTTAAATATAATTTCTGCTGTGTTTCCTGTATTGAATTTAGCTAACTTCGGTGTTCCTGGTGAGTTAGGCCCCTTTCTCTAAAATGTGTTTACTAATCTTCCATCAGACTCCAAGTTCTTATAGAATACCAGCAAAGCACTTACAGAGATTGCGAGATTTGATGCCACAAATTGGCTTCAATAAGTGCCACAGAATAGTTAAAAGATATCAAAAGTCCTCCGCCACAAAGCTTTCTGAATGATGTGTATTAAAGATTAGGTAAAAGCAGGAGTTTCATTTCCAAAAATAAACTCTTTCAAAATTGTAACACAAGACCAAATATATACTTCAAAAATGGCTACTCATTGTAATCTTTGTATCAGGCATCTTTTTCACTAAGTAAAAACATTCTCATTCCAAGTCCTTCACAGAAGTCAAGCGATCATGAACTAATTGCTCCTGAGCAAAACCAGTTATATTCAGTATAGACTAGGGAAAAAATGAACAAGAATAGCTCGATGTCTTAATTATATATGATTCTGGTCTAACCAATTTGAATATTTATACAGAATAATAGATTACCTTAAAGCATTTCATGGCAAGATAATCACACGTTCCTATAAGAACAATATACCTGAAACCAAGCTTAACCCATCCACATCAGTTGTCTACCTACAGCAATATTATCTACTGTGTCATGCTCTGATTTTCGTTTCCATTCATTTTCAAAAATGTTTCTATACATATAAAATACATCTTATTTCAAGATGACAACTCTGGAAAGGAATTAGTTTTTGAGGGATTTGGCACTTTTTAAAATCTCCACCTCTGAGAAGTCTGGTTGTCAACTTTCTTTAAAATAAGAAGTTCCCAGATATTGTGGATTAAAAAAAAAAAAAAAGAAAAGAAAAAAAGCACTTACTCAAGTGAACCATGTAGGTACACTAGAGGAATCCTTAGAAAAAAGATCTTTTTTTTCCCCGCAAAACCCGACTCATGACTTCTGAGCACATGAATTCAGCAGCAGTGCTTCCTTCCCCACCCTTCAAACTCTAAGACTATAAGCACTTACTCTAAAAGACCTTGGAATCCCGAAACATAATAATTTCCCTGAAATAGCAGGGAGCTGCTTACTTCCCCGCCACAGGAGGGCACAGGCAGTTACCTCTGCAATACGCTCCATTTGTTTCCTCTGGAGCCCACAGCAAACCTTCGGGATTGCCAACTCTTTTGCGAAGGGAAGAAGTCAGGGCTCCCAGAGCGGGCGAGCAGCGGCGGCAGGACTCGGCACAGCCCCCGTGAATATAGGACTCGGCACAGCCCCCATCAGCAGGCAGCTGCTGATGACTGAACCCACGGCAACGGGACGGTTCACACTCACCCAGAGCTTTCTCCAGGAAGCAAAATTCAGGAGGAGAGTAAGAATTTGGGAATTTCATCAAGCAGCTTCATTTTGAGTGCGCATGGTTCCCTGATGGCTCTTCTCACAGCAAAATATTCAGATTGTTAGCTCTGAAGCACTTCTTAACTAAAAGCTATACAATTGCTGCTGAATAATCTGATACTCAATACAGGCATGATTTTAAATTCCTATACTACAGAAATAGAAAATAGGTTTTCTAGGTGTTATTTTTACAGTTCTATCTACAAAGACACTATTTGTAAATTTACTTCGTTTCAGAGTTATACATGCTAGAGATGTACAACTCAGAAATGTTCCTTTATCAGACTAATCACTCCTAGAGAGGGGATGTTTTACCTTTCAGACACTATTGTGTAGATATTCAGACATTATCTTGGGATTCAGCCGAGCCAAGATAACTGGAGTTTTAAGTTGCTTTTGATGGTTCTTACATCTACAGTAATGAATGACATAGCAGCTATCTGTTGTGGTACATGTGCATCTGAAGACCATTATCATGCTGTGTGTACCGGAGATTTTTTTAATATGTTAAAGTGCTAAACTAAACTGGCTTCGTATAGCCAGGACCAAAAGGGAGCTGTAGAAAAGCAAAAGGCAGTATCTTCTTGTGTCCTTTTTTATGATTCCAATATGCATACTAGAGGATATATAAACATATCATTCCTTACTCTGAATGGTATTTTCCTTGGCCAACAGAATTTTCTTAACCTTCTTTAAGGGAACAGATTTTCAGATATTTAAAATGCAAACTGTCTTATGAATGATGCTGAATGTCAAAGGTTATTTTTCATTGCAAAGCCTTCTCTCACTGGTTTTAGCAGAATGGAACTAAGACTATTTTTATTTTGCAATAATCTATCTGGATAAGAACACAGGACATGAATAAATACAGGATTTCAAGCTCCCTCCACTTCCAGTTCAAAATAACATAGGTATTGAAAACAGTTAGATCACAAGCAAAGGAGTAATGGAAACAAAAATATTTAAACTTTCATACAGGCTTTATGCTCAAAGACAAGATCCAGAATGGTGTAGTAGAAGGGAAAAATGAGATGATCTTCATTAGGACCCTACCACTGGAAGCTGTATTGTGCTTTGTTTTATAAAGCACATCTGAGTATTCTTTACCCTTAAAATTACACCCATTTATGTAAGTATTATTATTTTACAGACAGTGAATCAAAGTACCAGAAAGTGAATTATTCGTGTGGTTTTGGACTTGTGGCTGAGTTGGCCACAAAATCAAATTTCCGGCGTTTCAGGCTACAACTCTGAGCAAGCGACTCTCTCTCCCACTTCACTGATTTCAACCTAAGCATTAGGTTGAATGAGAATTACATAGCTGAGAATTACCACAAGAGCAAAAATTGCGAGCAAGAATTAGCTGAGATGCATGAGTCAACTTAGGAAAGCTTAAGACAACTCCAGCTGCACTTGTTTACGCAAAGCTAATTTCACCCCTAAGACTGAGCTTCTTATTAAATCACTACATATGAAAAACGACACACATTTTACAGATTCCATTAAACTAGTTACGTTTCAGTAAAGCACTAGCTCATCTCTCTGGGAAAGCTTTCTTGGTGCTTTTCCTGCTAAGCATGAAACAGCTGAAACATCAAGCTCAGCTATGAAACCTCTCTGAGCAGAAGGGCAGTGAAAGCAGCGATTCCTCCTGGGGACACCCGCTGATCCAGCGATGGAGGGGAAGGGGCTCTTCTGAGCAGAGACAGAAATCCTCAAAGCAAAGACCAAGTTCATTTAGCCTGTATACCACCATCCAACGTGAAAATTAACTACCTACCTGTGTAAGAGATACGCTTAGGGATTTGCTCAGGTGATACACCTCAGAGAATACTATGCCACAATAAAAACTGGTAGCATCATTTCAGCAAGCATCTGCAATCCTAGAGGGGGTAATGGTCACTTCCAGTTTTGTCAGCATTAAGCTACATACAGACCACATCAGTGACCTTAAAAACTGTTATACATGAGGTAGCGTGCCAGATCGTATCTCTGTTAATGCCAGAGAACAAGTGTTTTGCAGGCCTCTCTGGAAAACCAGTATCTTCTCTGTGTTGCCAAACTCTAAGGAATATTCAATTGAGCTTTAAAAGGGCATTCACTAACTGTAACTGGTATGATTTGATCGGAATTCAGGGATAGCTTGACACAATTTGAGCAGACAGGATTAAAAGGATGGGAATACACCAACAGAGTCTTGACTTTGCAAAGTCAAGCCGTAAAGCCTGAAATTGCTTCCACTTAGCAGATGCTGTGTACCAAAAGACCTAAAATCCAGTACAAGAAAACCTGACTGCTGATCCATACAGTTCATCATAAACTTAAAGGCAGCAGCAAACAAATCTTGCCTGAGAACACCTCTGTAGAACTCCATCAAGGTGTCAGATGTCTGCTGTATTCTCAGTTCCCTCTTCAGTGTAGGAGATAAATAAAAGAGATTGCTGGACTCTATGGCATCTTTACAGAGTGCTTTAAGTACTCGGGTTTGAAAGGAAGATTTTGACTGTCAAAATTTCCTTACATATAATCTCTACACATATTTGAAGGGCACGAGGCTGGAAAATCTACAGCCATTTTTGTAGATTAAGATGACAACTGAATCCAGCTAATGATGAGTACTTTCATTTAATGGGTGCCCCAGCTCACAAGAGTGGCTGCATTTGGAGTTGGTGCAGGAAGGGTTGAATTAGTCATCACTTGGTGAAATTCTGACATTGACTTTTATGTGGATACTTGGCTACCAAAAGCAATGAAATACTGTGGTGGCATTCATTGACCTTTCATCCACACCTAATACTGTCTGACAGAAAGACTGTTAACTCAGTCTGTTAATTGCCACTCTGCTCTCACTCTGATCAACTAAATCATCTGTGATATTAAAAACAAAAACTCCCTCTATACCTACGTTGGCAACAAGTCTCATGAAAACATTCGCTGTTGGATAAGGTTTTGAGCTTGCACCAACCTTTTACAGCTGTGATAAATCACCGTTACCATGGTTTGTGTGACTGCAAATTTATCTTAAATGTAGATGAAATCACATTTGCAGTTATGGCTTGTACTCCAAAATAAGATGGTTACTCTTGTAAACCTTTTAAAGACTATTTCTAAAGCTGAGTTCAGAACTTTAAGGGCCTACTGCTGGCACTGGAGCCTGAAATCAGATACCTTCACAGCTATAGCATCTGTTTGAGTTCAACTATCAAGAAAGAGGGGAGGGGGTAATAATAGTTAAAAAATAGCAAAATTAATGCATAACAACTTCCTGAAATACCTTAGAGTTGAATTGAATAAAAGAGTCAAATACCAATCTCATTGCAGAATGTCAACAAAATATAAAAACCATTCAGAACGCTGTTAACACTACCGAGCAATACAAGTATCTTCAAGATTTTATAGATTTCACCACAAACGCTGATTCTGTCTATAACGGATTAGTGCTTTTCAAAATGCCAAACTTGGAGAGAGTTATTTTTTCTACAGTTTATCTCTGTATTACATATTTATAAAGCTAGTGACATCATTAAATAGCAAGCAATACAAGTTATAACATTCCCTTGCATGTGACTATAAAGCAACAACGGTTGGGCTGCTCTGTCCATTGTACTTTGCTATTTGCCATTTTGTTTAAGACATTGCTTTTATCTTAGATATTATTTCTGCTTTTGTATCTTTACAGACTGAAAAGAATCCTTTTAAAAGAGATTTTAAAACTAGAACAGGCTTATACCTGAGCCTACCACTTTCAATCATCAGTATGTCAACACTGAGCAAATTATTAAATTATACTGGTTTAATACTTGAGTCTGCCACTCTTACTCGTATAGCGTATCACCACTCGTATAGACTATATTCGTATAGAGTATCTCACTGAAATCGAGAAGGTCAGTTTATAAATCTCTTTTTTCACATTTCTAGGCAATTGGTCACCAAAATAAACTCTTTGCACAGAGCTAGAATATTCTCAGAGAGTACCCATTTTACCAATGCGGAGTATCAACGTATGTGATTTAGAAACCATCCACAGAATAAGCTCTTGCCTCCCTCAGCTCAGCACCTGAGGAATTCTCTCACCACCTGCAGTAAAATGTGGAAGAGAGGCCCTGGTCTACAGACAACAGCCAGAAGAGGGCAAGGGGAGAAGACCCAGGACAGAGGCGACTGAGACAAATACTTAACTGGATCAGATCAAAATTATAAAAGTAAATTCACTTTTTATCACTTTCTCACACTTTTTAGATTTCAGTATTCTCTTCAGAAAGGCCCGAGAGATAGATATTTCAATGAACGTCCCAGCAAGTTTCACCATATTCACCATACCCAAATGAAGAACAGATTTAGTACTGTAATGAGAGGTACCCCACTTTAACTACTTGATCACCCTTCTTCGAAAGCATCCCTGGTTGTAATTTTATCCAAATGATATACCAGAACTATAAAAAGCTCCTTGGCCTACAATCTGGATCATCTCACTCCCATCTGTAAATCATCAGCTAACCACTGAATAGTCAGCAGTTACACATTTTAGGTAGCAATTTATTACATAATTTTTAAAAAAATACATACAAAATTATTGTGGGCTTTAAGAGGCATGCAAGAATAAGATTAACAGATTTCTTATTTAGCTTGAATATAACTTAAATGACATCATCTGTATCAACAAGCTTATACAGTACATGTGATATTATTTCATTTTTATTTCCTTAAGCTTGCAACAAGATTTTATAGGCTGTATTAGCTCAAGGCAGATAACATTCATAAGACGAGTACAATTTCTAGCTGCATAGTTTATATTGCATAATCTTGTAGCTGCACAGTTGCAGAAAGAATGAGCAGCAAAAATCAACTACAAACCACCACTAGCCTCATTCATTCCCAAATGAATTACCACTTAAAGAAGTGAAAATTCCAATATCTTACTTTCTAATATGCAGCATAACTTTAAAAAAATACACTAAGTTTGCTTTCCAACTGGAGTCAGTGCTTTACAACATTCACTCTGTTCCCCAGAGAAGGCTATTGAGCTTCTAATAGTTCCATAAGCTCAAAATAAAAGTGGAGCTCTTGGCCATACTGCTTTGGAATGTTAAGTCTGTAAACTAGGCAAAGTATTTTATATGCTTAGGGGTGGTTTTGATTCTATAATAAAAGGAATTTAAATTCCTAAATCCTACGGTGTTATTATGAACCTTCAAGACAGTTTTCTAAATTTCAACAATGTGCCTTTATCTTTAAATTCCTTCAGCTTTCCTACTATGTTTAAAGAGAATAACTTTCATAAGGCTGATTAAAATTTTCCTAAGATATATAGTTTCATAAATATGTTTTCATGAAGAAAGAAGAGCTCTTGAACTTGAGATGGGCAGCTTTTGAATCTAGAAATTCAATTTCCTTAGAGAATATCTGAAAGCCACATTAGAGGAAGCTATGGTTCCTGACTTAAGGGAAGTGGAGGGAAGGAAAAAGTAAAATAACAAAATGTGCAGCTGACCTGAACCTGCCAAAAAAACAAAATAAACATTACCCTGCATATATTGTCCTGAGCACGTTATATTAAAACAGCAGCTGACATGCACCAATAAATAAAAAGGGTATGAACTTTGTTTAGTATGTCAACACTGAGCAAATTATCAAAACAAAAACAGCAGCGTAAGCTAACTACTTTTATCAGCATTCACGAGGGTTTTCTTGCATTTTCCTAACATTTAAAATGAATTTCTGATTGCTTTTGGTGGTAAACAACACACAAATATAGGAATTATCTTGCTGATCGATATATTTTATTGTACATTGACAACCTTGTTTCTGACCATGTGAAGTACTGCACACTTCAAAGAAATTACAAAAACCCCACGTTGTTTAAAGTCTGTCCTCAATAAGCTTAAGCTTATTACTCCATAACATCAATTAACATATGCCTGCAGCCCTTTTAATCTACTCCTGTGTAAACAGATTTTCTCATTGTACATTTTCTTTTCCAAATTTCCTGTTAAAGAATTACATTACCTGCTTTGACAGTTTCACTTCCTGTATTTAGATATAGTTTATATAAGTATTAGTTGGTTTAACAAATTTTGTTTTTCATATCAACTAAATTTACTGCTTCATTTAGGTATTTCTATTTCAATCAAAGAACTTTTTCTCAGATTATTTAACTTGGTTTTATTTTTTTCTACTGCAGTGGTAAACTATTTAAAAAATAATGCTGTTTCCATAAGTAATATTTGTATACTTAAATTTTACTTCCTTCACTTCTCCTCCTCTCCAATTTCATTAAAAGCTCCCTCTTAAGTTTAGTGGTCATTATATCCTGTCAACATATTTGGTTGCTCTTTATTCTCTTCTCTTACTGGGGATTACATCTCTAATCACCCTCTGAAGTTCAGAGTACTGAGTTTTTCCAGTTTCATATGTGTCAAAAAGTAGACTTTATACAGTCCAAGTATAAAAATTTCTCAGATGCGTTTTTTTGTTAGAACTCAAAAATATTATCACAGCACAGAAAAGGAAAAATGGAAGCTTTGTCTTTTCTAGTTAACTGATTCAGTAAAATTATTTAAATGGGACCTGTTATCGTTTTTAAAAAGAGAAACATTGTTATATTCCAAAATTTGTATATAAAAAAGATTAAAGTAAAAATTGGGGGTTTTAATCCAAGAGTGCCTAACAGGCAAGTAGCGAAATTTTTCATGAGTACTCAGTAGATACAAGTGCAAAATGTGAACAGTTTGAAAATACCAAGTGTGGACCAAATCCTGCCAATCCTTATGCCTGCCAAGGATAACATTTGTCCCTATCTCTTCTCTCCTGAGAAATCAAAAAGCACTTTTACTTTTTCTGGGTTCAATGCATAAGCATCTAATAAAAGTACCAAAAATAATATATGACATATTATAACGACTTGTGTTTTAAGAAACAGCCCTGCCACTGAAGTATTTTAAAATACATCCTTCATTTAATTCTCCTCTCCTAACATAGACAGTAAAAATCCATGTTCTTACAACCATATCATAATAAAATTCAAGATAATTTTGATATATCAGCATCCAAGAGGTTTCTTATTTCTTTATATCTGAAATTTTTCTTTGAAGGTTAATTCGTCGGAATTGTGGCTTCCTTCTGGGAACCATTTTTTCTGGTCTCCAGACTTTCAAAATATTATTACTGTAATTACATGTATTTGAAGACTTGATATTCCTGCATTGCCTTCAAAGTCTACTGAATACCTTGTACCAATCAACTTATACATGGGATAAAATGACTAAGGCAATCTTAGAACCATGTTGATCCAATATAGCAATCCAGCAGCTATCTTATATAAATCCACCCAAAAAAGGTATGATTTTGTTCTTCAGTAAGAACTGCTGAACTGAACCAGTACAATTTTAGCAGATTTGCCTCCCCTTCTACTTCTCACATTATTTATGAAATCCAGCACATCTTCATGGTACTTTATAAATAAACAATAATAATGACTTTTCATGCAGAAACAGTTGAATCACCATAGCATATTTGTTCACATCCATCACATTCTTATCCTTAACTCACATTGAGGACTGCACCTGTTATTTTTAATACATAACTGACCATCTGAAGACATCACTGTCACTCCCCTTATGCTTATTTTCTCATCAGAACCTCTGTCTCCAGATCAACACTTCAATGCAGACAGTGGCCACACAGAAGGAAGCTACTTTTTCCAGTTTGGATTCAGTCAATCAGGAATGGGCTTCAAAAAAGCTGATCAAGGAGGACCCAAAACCTTACTGAAATGGGATGTGATCCCAGCTTCTTCAGAAGATGAGAACGACTGGCCAGCAAACATGTGAACTGGATAAGAACTTCCCGAAAGGCAAAACAGTGAACAAGTATTTTTCTTAAGTGTGTTACACATATTCTAAGGTACAATTACTAAGTACTCCTGTGGCTGGCAGGTTTACTTTTAGACTTACTTTGCTGTAGGTAGTAGGTTATACTGGCTGGTGCCAGCTACAGCTAGAAGACCATCTAGAAGTGTTAGATAAGTTTTGACTAAAACCACTCCAGCAGAAAAGGAGACAAAATGGGGGAAAAATAATAATAATTAAAAAAAAAAATTACTTTCCTACCATCTTCTATGAAATACAATTCTTTTAGAAACGGAGAACTACAACAGCTCCCCTTCCCAGCTAATGAAACTTCGCAGCTTGTAACAACTTGAAAATGAATGTATTTATTTAAAGATTATCCATTTAGAACGTGCAACCCTAAAGGTAAAGGGCCTACTTCAAAGGTGCCCTGCAGGGCTGGTTGAGAGGCAACAGTGACTTTTGAAACTCAAGTCTGAGACCCTGTCGATGGCTTAAACAAACTAGGAAAAACCTAATCCCCTGAATTCTGACCTGGAGTAGTACAAAACTTGAATTCACTGATGACATAATGCTGCTTACATTTCTTTTCTTCAATAGAAGGATGTTTAACCTGTATGTGTCAGTTCAAATACTCCATGTATCTTGTATCTGATATAACATGATGTTAAAATTAAAATTGACTGTAGTAAATTCAGCTAATATGAATGAATCTGTCCTAAGAATCCATTAAGTGTCAAAGTCAGAAGGTTGTCAGAGGTCTTAAGTAACAGCTGTGATTAACCTGTTTGTTGTTTTGCTGTTCCAGACTTGGTCCTTTTTACCCACCCAGCCTTTTAATTTATGTCCTGGTCATCAGCTGAAGTAATAGGAAATTATAATATTGCAAGACACAAAGAATTTTGAAAATAGAACTAGTTCCTTCCTTTTTCAAATACCTTAATCATTTCAAAATGCACTATCCATAATACTGGCAAACAAAGATAAGTTAGCTGATTTTTATTTAAACATTTCTGAATGCCTCTCAGTGCCACTATTTCATATTATATTCAATAAAACTTTCAGTGAACATTTCAGAACTGATCCTAGTAAATATCCAAAATCATTTCATCCCAGGCACTTGCAAGGTATATGATTAGTTCAATTCCATGAGCTCAGTCATGTCATAGTGTAAGCCAGAGATGCACAAAAATAAAAATACTACACAAGCTATCAAGAACACTGAGGAATTTTGTGTACAGAAATAATATAGAATCCCTATGAATTTCTATGTCAAGTGATTTTCAAGTATATGTGACAGGGCTGTGAGTTGGCCAGAGCTTTGAAGATCTGAAGAGTCCATTTGCTCCCTGAAGAGAACTCAAAGGTCTTTTTGCTATGGAAGACAGAATAGAAATAAGAAGGGGTTTAATCCAGACCTCCCCCTGGTCATTGTTTCCATACAGTTAGTCGGGGAATTTGGCTTGGGTTGTTTTTTTTTTTTCCCTGTTTGTTTGAGAATTGGTTTTTGGAAATTCATTGCCTTTGGCTTGTATCAAAATCTGCACCGTCCCTTTCAACAACCACCACAGTGTCCCCATGCTGGTGTCCTGTTGAGTTCAGGACATGAGCGCGCTTTGAAGGGAATCCTGCTTGTCCCCACTTTGGTTTGCAGCACAAAACAGCCTCTGAGTGCACTGACGGGATTTCTTGTGGGTTCAAGCTCTGCTCCAGGAATGCACCTAATGCCTTTCAGAATGCTCAGAGGAGCATTCAGTCTGTGAGACCAGACTAGAGCTAGTCTGAAATTAAATACAAACACACACGCTCATCCCCAAAGTATCTATAATGGAGTTCTACAGCAGCATTTAATACTCCACAGTAACAACTGAAACCTCGCTAGGATGGACATCCAGTCCTCAGCACCAGCTCCTTCATCCCACGGATCCACACCACTGCCTGTGTTGGAGCCCTGCACAAACGTCCTGGGCCGCCAGGCGCCTGTTCACCGTCATCCCTCCCGCCCGGCTGCCAGGTACTTGGAAATTCCAGGCAAACAGCCAGTTTTATCTCAGACAAAATTTCCAGAAAGATTAAGGCACCGTACCTTCTCGCCCTCAAGCATCATCACAGCAGCTTTTATATTTTACATAGTGATGAGGGAAAGGAAATACTTCCTCCTGGTCACCACCACCCCCATCCCGGAGCATGTCAGGTGAAAGTACAGGCAAAAGCACAGCAGATGCTCAATTAATTTACTTATACATTACTGAGTTTCCATGGTTGGCAGAAACTTCTTGGAAACACCGAAAACCCATGACAAATGACCTCCCCTAAACCCATCCCTCTCACACCTCTGCCACAAGCATTACAGACCATTAATTTGGTCTGGCCTGGGAAAGCAATGCAGCGATGCTTTTGTTTATCATCAGGAGCTATTGCCATTTTATCACATTATCCATGACTTTTTATGTGTAAAAAGAATAAATTGTTTGGCCATTTCCCTTACAACATGTGCAAGAAATCCAGCACAATCGTTCTTCTTTGTATTTCTGTAATGGAAGAAAATGGTAATAACATGGTAGATGGATGTGAAAATGCAATAGGACTGAAAGGAAGTGCAGATGAATCATTAAGTCTTCCCTCTGCAACTAAAGAAGTATCCATTATTTACTTGAAGGATGGTATTTCACTACATCGACAATATTCATCCGAATCTGTATGATATTTAGCAGTTTACTTCTTTCCTACAAGCTATCATGACCACTGCTCCCTCTCATTTTTCTTTTTTTCCTATCACCTCAAAAATAATAATCTTGCAACATAAATTCATACTTTTTAAATGACAGAATTTAGAGACATAGTATTTGCCTAGAGGACCATCGGTCTGACGCAGTAAGGTGTTTTGTTTTGTGGGGTTTTTTACTGTTCCTAAATATTGAATGTCATTTATGAACAACTTCAACACATATCTTACCGGCACAAAAATGATAGATTGAGCTATCAAAATACAATATGAACTTTGATTCCACAAATCATTTGTATCATAAATATAACAAAATCATAGAATGGTTTGGGTTGGAAGGGACCTTAAAGATCATCTAGTTCCAACCCCCCTGCCATGGGCAGGGACACCTTCCACTAGACCAGGTTGCTCAAAACCCCATCCAACCTGGGATTGTTTCCAGGGATGGGGCATCCACTTCCCTGGGCAACCTGTTCCAGTGCCTCACCACCCTCATAGTGAAGAATTTCTTCCTTATATCTAATCTAAATCTACCCTTTTTCAGTTTAAGGCCATTACACACACAAGTCCTCTCCAGTTTTCTTGTAGGTCCCCTTCAGGTCCTGGAAGGCTGCTATAAGGTCTCCCTGGAGCCTTCTTTTCTCCAGGATGAACAACCCCAACTCTCTCAGCCTTTCTTCACAGGAGAGGTGCTCCAGCCCTCTGATCATCTTCGTGTCCCTCCTCTGGACCCGCTCCTATAGGTCCATGTCTTTCTTATAAATGCAGTGTGCTCCAGGTGGGGTCTCACCAGAGCAGAGTAGAGGGGGAGAATCACCTCCCTCGACCTGCTGGTCACGCTTCTTTTGATGCAGCCCAGGATACGGTGTTTTGTTGGTTTTTTTTTTTTTTTTTTTTTCGCTTTTTGTTTTTTTTGGGCTCATGTTGAGCTTCTCATCGACCAACACCCACAAGTCCTCCTCCTCAGGACTGCTCTCAATCCATTCTGTGTCCAGCCTGTATTTGTGCTTGGGATTGCCCCAACCCATGTGCAGGACCTTGCACTTGGCCTTGCTGAACTTCATGAGCTTCACATAGGCACACCTCTCAAGCCTGTCAAGGTCCCTCTGGATGGTATCCCTTCCCTCCAGCATGTCAACCACACCACACAGCTTGGTGTGTCAGCAAACTTGCTGAGGGTGCACCCAATCCCACTATCCATGTCGCCAACAAAGATGTTAAACAGTGCCGGTCCCAATACCGACCCCTGAGGAACGCCACTTGCCACTGGTCCCCACTTGGACATGGAGCCGTTGACCACAACTCTTTGAGTGTGACCATCCAGCCAATTCCTTATCCACTGAGTGGTCCATTTGTCAAATCCACGTCTCTCCAATTCAGAGACAAGGACGTTGTGCGGGACAGTGTCAAATGCTTTGCACAAGCCCAGGTAGATGACGTCAGTCATCACTTGTTTTCAGTCACAAATTTTCACTACATACTCAGAACAACAAATATTACAGATAAAAACAGCATAAATTTAGCTTTAGACCAGACTACAGATTCTGGTAAATGCTAAAATTAAGTCAACTTGCACATTGTCTAGGGTACTCAAACCAGAGAAAAAAATACTATAATATTGTATCTTTGTCACAGACTACAAAAAACATTTCTTATGGGTAACTTAAAATTTGTATTTTGAGTATCTTCAAAAATAGCAAAGCAATGAACATTATTTTAAAAAATGGATCTTGACTTTGAATACTGGACCAATTACATAGAGCTGATGTCTCACTATAGAAAATAGGAATTAATCTTTCTCACACACATGATTAAAACGAATCAAGTACCACGCTATCGTCCTGCACTAAAGGATCTGTTGATGTATTTCTGTCAGACTGATACGAGGAAGTTTCCCCTTTCTATATTCATTAAAGTAAAGTAAGATTTTATTCACCTTGAAAGAATTGTTCTTGACATGAATCCCAAAACCTGCAGTTATCACTCTCACCAGGCTCACCATTTAAATGCCTAAATAAAATATTGTACAATTGATGTATCCTGGGAAGAATTAAATTCAGAAAAAGCTTGTTTTAAGTCATTCTATATCGTTTTATTTTATTAGAAATCCCCAGAGCACAAATTTTGCTACTCATGTGCCAGCTCCTATTGTCAGTTTGTATTTTCTCAGCTTGGCTGTTGTCAAGATTTATTGACAATAACATTTGGATATATACTCCATCAAAATGCTGTATAAATACATATAGTATTAAATCAGACTAACAATCTTTGATCATACATGCTGTATGTATGATCTATCACATACAGACCTCATTAACAGTGCCGTTAAACTGATGCGACTTAGGAAGGCTTTTTCTGTGAAAATGCTACCTTTGCAGAAATGGGCAGCAATCATTTTTACCAACACCAGAGTATCAGGACAGCATCTGGAGACACTATAGACGAAGTGAAGAGCTCTGAACAGAGCAAGGGAACAGCAGCTGCCTTTAATGCCTGCAGCATGGATACCATAAAAACATTTCAAGATCCTGCTACTGAATTCTGGCAAAGGATTTGCTGTTGAATACTTTTATAATAGTTTGCACATTGTCTAGGAAAGCCAGTCATGCAGTTTTAAGTTACCAAGGAGAAAAAAGCTTGCTGGTTTTAAGTGTTTTAAGTGTTTTGGATTTTTTTTATTTTTTATTTTTAAGCATAACCCCTTCCCCCCAGCAGCTATGCATCATATTCTAATTTAATTCCAAATGATAAGTGGTGATGTTTTACATAGCAGAAAGCTGAAAGCTAGCTGCCTTGTGAAACCCCCTCCAAATATGTTTACTTTACAAATTGAAGCAACAGTATTTTAACTGCCTAGAAAACATTTGTGATTAAAGAATTGTCAGCATGAAGATTTCTCCTTTCCCCTTATACCTTGGATTACTCCTTTGGGTTTAGAATTTTGGTATAATATAATGTATATACTTATACCTGTTACACAAGAGATTATCCATCAATAATATAAAAATAATCCTAGATTACATAAGAATTTACCAGTGAATCCTCAGGGTGATTAATATGTTTTTTCAAACAGTTGTCATTTCAGTAAGTAAAACATACTAATTTCACACACACAAGCTGTAGTTGCAGATTCTCCAACTAGCTGTAAACTTGATTGAAAGCGATGTGAAAAGAGCAGACATCTAACTTGTTTAGCCTGTCTTTATAAATTATAACATATTACTTTCATTATTGTATAAATCATAAAAAAAATTACTAAGAAAGACCAAGAGGAAATCTTTTTAATATGGCTAAAAGGTCACACTTCCTAGCAGGAAAGAAACAGTGCCAAATTACAGAAATCACTTTTTTTTTTTATTTAAAACACAGGGTACAGGGGAAGACTTTAAAAACAGTAGCTACTGGTGCATTAAACTTAATGAGTAACTGAAAGATCAAAGGATGGTAACATTCAAATCACAAAGCTCTTCATTACTTTCATCTCTGCAATAAAGCTGCTATACACTAACTTAGAGCTATACTGGTTTTTAGTAGCATCCCTTTTACCAACACCCACCACCCAATAAAAGTCCTACTGGCAGCAACAGACAGGGAAAACAGAAATACAGTTCATTAAAGAAGCATGTAGACACAGTCTGATTATTTTTAAACTGCAACTTCTTATGCTAATAACTTTTTTGTTGTCAATATTTTGTAGGTAAGGTGGTGAGGATTAAATTTGAAGGAGAAATTGAATTAGTTGGGTAACATCAAATAATAAACAAATACCATTAAAATCACCAGGTTCGACATCTCAAGAGTTAAATTAGAGTCAGAGTATTTGGCAGAATTCAAAGCAGAAGAACTATTCACAGATGAAGTACACCTGGTGAACACGTTTGCCAGTGTCAAGCCAAAAGACACTTGGAAATTATCCAGTGGTCAGTATTTCCAAATACACAGTGTACTACTGCACAGTCAACAAAATTATTTTGATAGTACCATGATTCTACTTCTCCATTAAAAAAATGAGTCACCTTTTTACAAGTATTATACTAGATTGGCAGCTTCTCCCATACGGAAAGAAACATTGCATAGATTCTCCTGATATTTCTACGTCCATACCCAAAAACACTTAAAATATGGTTTTGGTAGTATTCATGTAAGTATGTGTGAATACATACTAGAAGTAGATTTTCACCAGTTCACTTATTTCAATGCCCAGAAGAGACCAATGTGATCATGTCACATAATGCAAAGAACCTCTCCCAGTAAAAGCCACATCAAGCCACTAACTTCTTGTTGAGCTTTTACAATATTCAGTCTTAATTTAAGGAGGAGTGACATATCCATTATAGTTCTTGTGTCTTCCAAATTACTCTCACTTAGATTTCCACTAGCATTCTTATTCTGAATGCATTTGGTTTCAGCTCCCAATGACTGTACCTCATTATTTTCCAAATTAAATTATCTTTGATATCAGACATTTTTTTTCTGTGTACACTCCTATGGGACGTGATCAAATAACCTCTTAACCTCAAAAAAGTAAAAGAGATTTATAAGAACATATTTAAGGGTACAGCACATATTTTCTAGTTCTTAAATCATCCTTGAAATTTTAAAATATAACATCTTTTTCTAGTCATCTTTTTCTCAGTAGCAGCACACAAAAGTAATACTTACTCCTTAATTCTGCTTTTTATTCCTTGCTTTTGAATCCGAGATGATATTATCAGTGCATTTTTAGTAATATCACACCAGGAACAGATGTTTAACTGATTATGCACCATTATAATTAACTGCTTTTCAGTGACACAATTTTGGAAATGTTTTCTGGAACGTGCAAGTGCAAACTACTTTCTTTGTTCTGGATATATGACAACGTTCTTGGCCATGTTAAAATGAATGTTGATCTGTTGAGTCCAGCTCGCCAAGTTACTCTACAGAGCTGCCCCAGGCTGTAATCATTCCACCCGACTCTGTCTTCTGAGAACTTTATATTTTCCATCTGGATCATGAATAAATATACTGAACAGCAACAAGTCATCATGAGCAGGTCAGACAGGAGTTTATTTAGCTCACTGTCCTGTCTTTGACAGTGGTCAAGAGAAGATACATTAATATAAAAACTACAGCAAGAAGCTCTGCAGCTAGCCTAGTATTTATTTCTTACGAAACTCCTATCCAATCATTTGTTGCCTCCTCAGTCCCACACTATGGAAAAGAGTGAATAACCTTCTCTATTCGCTTTTAAGATACCATAGAGGTTTTCAGGATAAAAATCCCTCAGCTATTCATCATTCCTCACACACAAGTGTTTCCATAACTCTGCACATTTCTGTACCTTTTCTTGTCTATTTATGCTGGTTTTGACATGGAAAAACCAGAACTGTACATAGTGTCCAAGATGCAGATGCACCACTGTGGGCTTACACAGTGGGAACAAGATGTTTTGTTTTGTTACACATCTTGACTACTGCTGGGCTGTCATTTTCACAGGGTGTATCATACCTCCAGAGTATCACTCCTGCAGGTAACAAGTGTCTAGTTCAGAGTCAATCAATGCATAAGTAAAGTTAAACTGTTCCACACACCTTTTTTCACTTAGCATTTATCAATACTGAATTTTATCTTGATTTTATAGGAATCATCTTCTTAATCACAGAAACTCACAGAAAATCACAGAGTAGAGGAGGAAAAGACTAGGACAGCTAATGGAGTATTCATAAGTTCAAGACATCAACTCATATTCTCACCCCTTCATTCATTATTCATTATTCTTTTAAGCATTGGCAAACTAACCTTAATAAAACATTATTTGTTCAGTGATCAATGTATTTTTCTGCAGAATAACTTCTATTACAGTATAGTGGAAAACCAGACAAAAAGTGCTACTTGAAGCTAACACCTGCAAGCTCAAAGCGAGCAGCCATTTCCCCATACCCACATCCTCATTCAGGGCTGGGGCACCCATCAGCATCCCACAGCATCCTCTGCGGCTGCAGGACAGCCCTCGACTCTGACTCGCTGCCAGCAATGGACACATTTCTCCCGACATGTAGAAAGTGCTTGGCAGAGCAGATCTGTCCCTGATGACTGGGCAGGATCTCCTCTGGAAGGTCTGTAAATCTTCAAACCATGCACACAAATCGATAGAGAGAAGAAGTGAGCTGAATTTTAAGCATTTTGCCCTACTGTAAGAAGTACCAATCCAGTTGATGGGGTGGAAATATCTTATAAGTCTGTCTCTAATCATCTCCTCTTTCAGGGTCAGTCTGGCAGACATTAGGCAGCCTGAACAGTCAACAGTGGCAAAGGCTTTCCTACTAAAGGCTCAAGGAGAGGACTTCTCTGCTGGTCAGTTCCTGGAAGGTGGTTCCCATAATTTACAGGTTAAAAAACAAAAACAAAGCACACCCCCAAAAAACACGTTAAAAAGAAACAGTCAGCAGTATGGCAAGAAATCAGGAAAATGGTGCAGAACAAAGTAACAAATAAAAGGAGAAAGCATAGCAGCCTGCCCTAAGCCCAGGGTCAGGGATGAAACACAGGTTTTGTGGTCAGCCTACACAAAACAATAGATGTTCAGAGAGCATCAGCCTCATGCATGTCCCGCAGAGATAATATGGAGAGACTATCTTGAGGAGGGAGCATTACAAAAAGACAACTTCTAGATCAGCTAAAGAGAGGAATCCAGTTTAAAATAACATTGTCAATACTTTTACCTTTGTTTCCCCCCAGTCAAAAAACTCAAGCTCAAAATGCAAATTTTTCCACTTCTAGTTTCTTTTACCCGTTTCCTTCCAGTCTCAGATGAATAGATCGGTGACCTATACTCAATAAGTAACAAAATCTACTGAACTATTATTAGCATGTTATAAGGCTTACAGCTGTGAACTAAAAAATACACAGAAAGATAAAACTGAAGCTTAACTCAAGCAAAGTGGCTACCAATCAGCAGAGCCATGCTGCAGTCTTTCTGAACAAATATATTGCCAGCATCAATACCAATCAAAATTATTTTTAACATATTAAAAAAAAAAAATATAAGAAGGACCAATCGACCAGCACTCTGTACCTTTTAAAGCCATTTACCTCCTCCAAAACCTTTTTTCACTGGCCTGCTATTATTGCAATTTAATAGTTTTTTCTCTCGGTCAGACCTTCTCCCTCTCTCCTTTCCACAGAGCCAACAACTAAACGAAGCACAAAATATTGGCCTCAACACACAAGGAAAATTGAAGATGCACTTATTGTTCAGGAATACAGAGGGAAGCAGGAAAATCTATCAATCTGGCATGAGAAAACTAGGCCAACCAATGAGAAAGCTGACTTCAGGCTTTTATTCATTTTTCATTAATCCAAAATGTTAAAAGCAGGAGTAGAGCTTCCTTTTTTTATCTAGAAGACCAAGACATTTCCCCACAGATTGAGTTAAATGTAATGATTTTGGTTATAAAAAAAGTTTTATCACTGCTCTCTTTTCATAAAGTTAAACACAATGTTGATTACATACAAGAAAGCATACTATTAATAGTATAAATTAATTTCACTTCTTGAAATTTCATCATCCCCTTGCCTTTCAGCTTACTGACAGTGACTAATGATAACAAGAGAAAAGCCGAGAGACGGGTTCCCCCATTGAAGACAGAACCTGGTCCATTTGCCTGAGTTTGATAACCACGCCAGCCCTGGCTGAAACAAATTAGGAAGAGTTTTGAACTCTTGAAACTCAGAAATAAACAAAAGGAGGACGTTCCTTGCCAGCATGCAGTTGAGCTGTGGTACTTCTTGCCACAGCATTCTCTAAGTGCAGGGAGCTGGCATGGGGTCGGGGGGGGAGGGGTCCGAGCTGTGGAAAAACAATCCATTTTGGTAAATTAAATGCACAGAAACTACAACTCTGAGCTGGGATGAAGACTAGAGGATCCTTGTAGGAAATATCACACCGCTACTCTACCCTAGGCACCTGCTTTCAAACACTTTTAAACGGGAGACATGGTACTGGGCTACATCATGTTCTGGTCCAGGAGAGCCACTCGTATTTTTATTGATGGTCCAGACTGCAGAAAATGAAAAGCTGTGTAACCATAAACATTTTTAAAGTCCATGTATCATATTTTTATGATTCCAAAACAATATTAGTAACTGAAAATTCATACAAAACAGCAAAGCAGCAAGTAAAAACAGACGGGAAACCCGGCTGCCCCAGTTCTTCAGCCTAGAGCTTCTTCCAAAGCTTTATTAGCTATTCCAATTTCAAAAAAAGAAACACCAGCCAACCAAAAAGGCTTACAGACTAACTAATCATATGGAACCACTGGCTCAACATATAATTCAATACCACCGTTTTGACAGCTACTTTCAGAGGAAAAAAAAAGAAACCAAAACCAGCTTGACTTCAGTGCTATTTAATAAATGATTACTTGAGGGATTTTATTTGCTTAAAACAATCACTCTGCCTCAGCTAAAGCAGTACTCTGGAAAGCTAGCATTAAAAAATTATTTGCTCTAATCTATTCCAAACTGGGGCTTGGCACCTAATCCCTCTTCATTACCAAATAGCTTGGAAACCGAGTATTCCATTTGCAAAGTAGCCATAATAACAATACCAAATAGTTGACCCGAGTTCTTCAAAAGTACCTACAGAAAATAAAAACTTAAGCAGCATTTAATTACAGGGAGATTCAAGCAACCAACTCCATTAGTCTTATTAACAATACATGAAAAAATATGGAGGATATTTTCATTTAAAGTCACTTCGTCCAATTAGTGATACTGTTGTATTATTTATTCAAAACAGATGTCATCCTAGTCAGCAATTTACTGTTTAACTGTGTAAAATTGTTATGAAGACCATTTTATGGACCAATTTGCTAATGGACTAGTTATTAAATATAGGCACAAATTAATTAATGAGAATTGTTTGATAAAGAGTAGTTTATTAGAAACAGGTTTATAATGATAATCAATAAGCATGAAGTACTTTAAAGCGGTAACTTCATTTGCTCTAAATGCAGAAGATTAGAATTTATTACACTTATTTAGCTCTCACGGTTATTTTTTGCTTCATCAGTCTATATTGTTGACTCTTTACATTGTTATTTATTACATGTAATTGTGCAGAAAGTAGAGAGAATTATGAATAGTACAACAATAAATGACCATTAATGTGGGGATTTTTCCAAATTTTAAGTATTAGGAATTTCATTATTCATCCTTTTATTATAGAAATAAAGGGAAAGAAAAAGAAAAGTGTTAGAAAAATTACTTTCCCTTTTTCTGCAAATCTCATTGTTTCTTTTTCTGTTTAAACTAAAGACATTAGCGCTAGAATACTGCTATAGCTCCATGAGGACTAGCAAGTATATAAATACGCCAGGTAAGCCTTTATTTAACAGCAGTTGGCTTTCATTTAATACACGTGTTAAATCATACAAATAGATAAATACAAAACATCTATAATTGACATCATGTCATTTTCTGATGTTCATATCTCAAATGTTGTTCCTCCTCTGCTCTTCCTCAGGTATACTTAGGGTCCACAAAACACAGGTCCTAAAATCCTAAGAACTTACTGTGACCCTATCAGCACCATTGCTAAAGAAAGGAAAGGAAAGCAAAGCAAAGTATGACCATAAGAAGAAAAAAAAGAAAAAAACCCCCAACCTTAAAGATCGCTTCCTGCTTGCACTGGATGGACTTACATTCTTACCCAAAGTCTCCTAACATTAAAGGAAAAAAGTACGGAACTTCCCTCCACAAGACTCCTA